>NW_008649057.1:75827-87857 GCF_000247585.1 Phytophthora nicotianae INRA-310
TAGACAGGTTTGAGTGGTAAGCGTACCTGAGTATCACAAAATGTGGTGGTCGCCCTCGCCACGATGCCAGCATCCTTGGCTGCCAACCACTGGCTGCGTGGCAACCATAAAGGGAGGGATCAGGAGGGAACAGGAGGGAACGAGGGAATTGTTCAAGGCAAAGCTGCTCATGCTCGATGTTTTGAGCATGAGCAGGGGGGAGTTTTGAGCACGTTTTTTGCAAGGTTCGACCCCTCCTAATGTGTACTAGTGTATTTTCAGTTAGGCATACAGGTAGGCATAAATGTATGAGAAGGAGGAGTGTCAAGAGCACATGAACCTAATGAGAAGTTTTGATGTTTACCTCAATTAGGCATTTGAGAAGTAAAGTAGCAGTGCGTTATATTCGCTGGTCAATATCAAGCCCAACACAAAGCTAATCAACCGAAATGATTTCCACACTACCGTCCTTCGTCTTCCCATTGTCTTCTGGCTGTGGTTTCGGCTGTTGTGGCTTCGGAGGCACCAGTACAGGCCCCGTCATCTTTTTGAAAAAGGAATCTATCTGAGAACCTGACGGTTTGGCCGGTGAGGGTGAAGTTGCCGACGTTGTCTTGGTCGTGCTCGGAGAAGTGATCGGAGTCTTCGCTGGCGACTTCTGCGTCTTGGGTTTCTGAGGTGTTGCCTTCTGTGACGTCGTATTCTTTGCTGTCCCCGCTTGTTTCTCTGTACAAGCCGCAGTTTCAGTCTTCTGCTTGGCCTGCTCAACCTTCTTCTTCTTTGCCTTCTCTTGTTCTTGCAGCTGGTCCTTCTTCCGCTGCTGCTCTAGTCGCACAGCCTCCAGTCGTTTCTGTTCTTCTTCATATTCACGAGCTTTACGCATCATCGTAGACTCGAACACCGGCTCACATAATAGCTCACCAGCCAGTCCAGACAAGTGATCCGTACAATCCTTACTTTCTTCAAGACACCAGAATGGTCCGAGGATCTGGGTTTCCAGCTTCGCAGGCTTGACGGCTTTAGCCTTCACGCGCTTCTTCTGCAGCTGTGACGGTAGTTTGTGCTTCGTCGGCGACGAAGGTCCTTCCCCGTGTTCCATTGTGTCGTCTTCAGCATCCACGCCGTCCATGTAGTCCACTTCATCCTCGTAGGCCAGCCACTGGTCTCCGTAGTCCAAATTATCCTCGTCGGACTCTTCGCCGTCGTTATCATCGTCCGATAGACTTTCACCAGGCTCTTCTTCTTCCCACTCATCGTCACTGTCCACGGAGTAATCGAACTTAGCAAATTGTGCGAGTGGCCGTCGACCGCCACGGAAAACTGGACTCCTCGTACTGTACGTGCCATAGTACGCCGGTCGACTATTCTCGTAGAACTGTAGCAGCTTCATTACGCCAAGCTTCGAGTCTCGATGACGACGAGAACTCCAGCCTAGAAGAGGCAACTCGACTGCTTGTTTCTTGGTTGCATCGCGCTGGCCTTTCAACGATGAGAAGATCGCCAGTTGAGAACTCTCCACTGCTCCAGACGAACTAGACCCCACGAAGCTAAACGCAGCGTCCATTTGGGCGATCTTGGTGCTCTTGCTTTGGTCTACATTGCTTGATTCTGCCGTGTCTTGGTCGCCAGTCATATCGATTGCAGCGTCGCTACTTCCAGCGTCATTAGCCTTGCTAGACTCAAAGAACGCCTTGAACTTCTTGGACGTCGCGGCCTTTTGCTCTTGTTCCTCACGTTCTCGTTTACGTTTCTCTTCATCCTTCGCTTCCTTAGCTTGTTGCCGTTCCTTTTCATGCCGCTTCTTCTCTTCCGTTGCACTGCGCTTCTCCTGCACTTTAGTCTCCCGAGTCTTCGCCTTTTGCAACTCCGTGTCAACAGCAAAGCCGAACTTGCCGATCTTGGCCTCTTCCGCACTCACCTTCGCCTCGTCCACTGGTTTCTGATGCAGCAGCTGGATTACTCGCGCCAGGGCTTTCAACTGCTGACCCAGACGTTTGCGGTTCTTGCGCATACGCTTTATTGTCTTCTGTGCAGCGTCCTGGAAATACTTATCCAGGTTCCCTACCTCCCACACCCACAACGCGTCGACACTTGTGTCCTCGAATATATTCGCTTTCGCAGGTTTCACACCGTATAGCGTACGTTGTGCGAGCATCTTGATCTCCATCTCCATTGCCAAAATGGCTGTGTTATCTAATTTCTCCGAATCAGACGAGCTTGTGATCTCTGTCGCCTCCATATCCACGTCCTCAGCCTCGAGATCTTTCTTGAATAAGGCGAGAAGCTGGCTGGTTATTGCTGACAGACTCATCGTCTTTCCTTGAATGCCCTTGACAATTAAACACTTAACTTCGTGAGGGAACTCAACTGAAGACGGCAGAACCACAGCGTCTGCAGTACTGGAGGCATGTGCGTGGTCTCGAAGCTTCTGCCACGTCTCCGCTAAAGCCTGCTGTGCTTTGTCGTGGTCTACAGTAACGTCCAAGTCGCGATCCAGTCCAGCACCATAGATTTCCTGCATGATGACGTCGCTCTCCTGTTCAGATTGCAGGAGTTCTGTGTACTGACGAGTCAATTCATCTGTCTTGAGCTTGTATGTGTCCACACGAGCCTGAATGGCTGGGTCTAAAGGCTCAACAGGGACAGGTTTCGCTTCCGCAACCTTTTCCTTCATCTTCTGTTGCCGCTTTGTAGGCGTCTTGGCTGCTGTTTTATTACTCCTTGCCGCCGCTGTCCTGCCTCTTGTTTTCGTACTTTCTGAAGTAGTTTTAGCAGTAGTGAGATCCACAACGTTTCCAGCTGCAGCACTCTCCTTAGCCTCAGCCTCTTCAACTGTATCCTGTGCATCAGCCACTGTCTCAGTAGTAATTGCATTTCCACTGACATCCACAACGTCCGAGTCGTCCACAATGGCGTCGTCCGAGATGGGAGCTCCAGCAGGTACAATGTCCCCTCCTGACTCCAGTTCAGCTCTGGCTCGCTTCGCTTCGGGCGTATTGAACACGTCCTCGTCGTCATCCAAATCCTCGTCTTCATCCTCACTATTCATTGCAGCATGAGGCGACACGAATCGTACAGGTTGCCGCTTTTTCCTAGGTTTGGCCTTGGCTTTAGGCGACGCCTTGGTTTTTCCCTTAGCTTTGCCTTTAGGCCTTCCTCTAGCCTTTGGTTTGACTGGCGTAGCCTTCTTTTGGTCCACAGACTCCATTTTATCGGTGGAATTAGCAGCATTTGTCTCCGTTTTAGCAGGAGAAGACTCTGAACGCGGTCTCTTAGTTGCGACGCTCTTTGGCTCTAAATCTGCCGCGTTCTCGTCTGATTCCTGGCCAGGCTTCGTCGGTGAGAAGAAGCTGAACATCGTGGCCTGCTTCGTGCCCTTCTTCTGCTGCGTAGAGAGGAAGAAAGCCAACACAAACCGTTAGTATGAATCAATCCTGCCTGTTACTGGACGATGCGAGGGTCTTAGAGAGCCGCAAAGGCATGAGAATGGAGCAGAGACGCACCTCCACCATGTTGACTCTACAGTGGCGACGATGCAGGGGCTGGAGACACACACAAAGACGACGCGCTTCCCGACACGAGGCGGCTCCACCTCGCTTTGTTCGTTTGGCGCGGTTTGGCGCCAGGACGACTTTCCCCATCAAAGTGACATGTCAGTGTAGTGAGGAATTTGCTAGTGTTGAATCAGTGTGGTGAGGAATTTGCTAGTGTTGAAGTTGTAGACAAAAGTTGATGTTGTAGGGTTTCAATATTCGATGACGACGCACGGGTTAACAAGTTATAAGGATTTCGAAGGTGGCGCTGGTCTCGCGGCAGTGGCACTGAATGCTGCATAAAAAGCTGCTGTTGGGACACCCACTGGCACTAGTGTTGGCGGAGGTACTGCGGGGTGAGGTGTTGATGAGGGTGTTGCTGCTGGAACGGACATTGGTGCTGTCGTGGCTGACGTGGGGCCGCTCGTAGCACTTGATGGCGCTTCAATAGTGGTCGCCGATACGTCTCCATCTTGGACAACTGTTGGTACTGAAGGTGCGTTGTTTTCAGTAGTACGAGGACCACCAGACTGGTCACCGTTAACCTGTTCCGCTACTTCCTGGGCCTTTCTAGCTTCGGCTGCTTTCTTCGCTTCGAGAGCCTTTTCACGCTCCAGCTGCTGCAGACGAGCTTCCTCGTTGATGTAGTACTCCTCCACCTCTGTCATCTGTTGCTCGAATTCCTCTCGTGACACAAATCCACGCGAGTACAAACGTTTCTTCTCTTCATCACGAAGCTCCGCTGCAATACGATTCGTGACCTCGTGGTACGTAGCATCGATGTCAGCTGTGGCGTCTCCGATAAACTCCATCCATCGCTTGCCTGCTTTTTTCGCATTGCCTTCGCTGTCTTCACCCTCTGCGGGTGTAGCCATCCCAACGTCCTCTCCTGCAGCCTCGCCGTCTTGTTCTTCATCTACCTCTTGCTTGTCTGCTTCACCTTCCGGCGACGGAGAGCGTCGTATTGCTTTCAAATACGCTAAATACTCGCTGTCATGCTTGGCATGCTCTGCGTCCAGCTCACTGTCGTCGATCATCGACCCAAGCTCACAATTCCAGCAAATGTTTTCATCGCCATTCTCCTTCGCACACTTCTTGTGGTAGTACTTGGTGCATGTAGGACAGCGGATCAACCTGGACGGCAATCCTTTCGCTTCACACAGCTCACACATGACCTTTTCCGGTTGCGATCGCTTGCGCTCACTCTCGAGCGTTGGAACGTACCACGTTCCTGTTCCTGAGACCTTTGCATTTGTGCTGACAGCAGCTTGGCTCGCTGATCCTGCTGGGCCATTCGAAGGCAAACTCTCGTGTGGCACATTACCACGTGGTGTGGGCGTTGGAGACTCGACGTCACTGTCCTCAGAGTCACTCAAGTTGGTGAGGTCCACCACGTTTAAGAGCTTCAACTGCGAGCGACTCTCTTCTTCAGGATCATCCTCTTCATCCCCGTCGTCACCGCCACATTCACGCATAAACGCCAAAAACTCCGGACTGCAATATCCCAGCACAGGGGGCTCCACGGGTAGAATTTCACGGGGTGATGCATTGACCTTGACAAACTCAACTCCATCCACATCAGCCGGGGGTGTCGCGCTAGTTGGTGTTGACTTCGAGCGTTGTTTCTCCTTGTTTGTGCGCTGGACACTGTCAGGATGTTTTTTCTTTGGCCATAACACATTAGCACTCCCGTTTACTTGCCTATTGCCAGCAGATGATCCCTTCAGTGCAGCAGACCCAACAACCGAGACAGGAACAGAAAAGGCTGGTGGTTTTGCTGTTTCTGCTGTTTCCTTCGCTTTTGTAGCCACGGGTGTTGCTGGTACAGCTTTAGCCACCACTGCAGATGGTGAAGCTTGTGCAGGTGCCTTTGTAGTTATCACTGGCTTCACCGTTGCGTCCGGAGCTGGATTCGTTTGTCTTGGTGTCGACGCTGCCTTGGTTGATGATGGCACCGCTGCAGCCTTTGACTGAGTAAGCGGTGTCTTGGTTGATGGCGTTGTCGGTTGAGTTGACGGTGTCTTGGTAGGTGGTGTCACTACTGTAGGCTTTTGTGTTGGCTGTGCGGATGAAGGCTGCACTGCTGTCGCTTCCGCTGTTGTCGTAGATGCCTTGGGTACCGGTGGAGATACCTTCGCACTAGCGGAAGATGTCGACCTGTTTGCTGCAGTTGCAGTTGGCATGTTGGGTACTGACGCCTCCTGAATCGATGAGGTTTCAGCAGTCTTTGTGGTTGGTTTTGAAGCTGTCGTGGCGGTTGGTGCTGCTACGGTTGCTGATTTTGTCGCTTTGTTTGCTTTAGGACCCGCGGATAACGTTGGTGCAGTGGCGGCTGGTCTCACAGACGTCGAAATTGCTGCGGTAGACGACGACAATGGCGGTGGATGGCTTCGTCTAGCCACTGCCAAACCATCAAACACAGTGGCGAAGTCCGATGCTGCAAATTCGACAGCATCAAACACTCGCGACTGGAAGAACGGGTCCTCTTCGCCACGAATCTCCGTCTTCTCTTGCTTGTCTTTTACCTTTGAAGCAGTTGACGCAGTAATTGCAGAATCCACTGTACTCTCCACATTCGTCTTTGTTGTTTCATTCTCTGCTTTCTTCTCCGTCGCTTCTACCGGCGCTGTCTTCTCCTTCTCTTCTATAGGCGGTCTCGGTTCCGGTTTAGATTCTATCATCTCCTTTGCCACTCGAGATACCGGTGGTGTTGGCTGCGACACTGAAGTCGAAGCCTTCTCTAGTCCACTCTTTATCGCAGCCTTCCCACCCGTAGGCTGTGAGTGTACCGGTCCTTTATCTGCCGCCTTCTTCCTCATCTGCGTCCCTTGCTCTAACGACGGGAAGTCACTCGCCACGAACGGCACAGTCGGAAACACGCGACTCTGGAACAGCACATGCTCATTATTGTCTTCCTTCGTGTCTTCTCGTCTGCTCGCCGTTAAACTCTCTCTAATAACCTGCTGCACCTCATTATCGTCCTCCTCGTCGCTTGATACGAGGTCGATGACGTCCGGTTGCTTCTTGGCAGGCGGCGTTGGTGCTGGTATTGGTGCCGATTTCTCTCGCTCACTCTTGTCTTCGCTTTTCTTATCTGAGGCCTTTCTAGTCTCGTCGTACCTCCTCTTTTTGCCGATTGAGGGAACTCGACTATCCGAATCTTCTTTGCGTTGATTGTTTGAGGCGCTGCTACTGGTTGCGAGTCGCCGCGCAGTGGGGCGGAACGCCAGCGTCTTGGAGCGGCATTTATCGCACACCTCGTGCTCCGAGCTGAAGTTGAGGCAGCCGCAGTCGCGGCACGTCACGCTCCGAGCACCGCGCGCCATGGTCTTTGGTGGTGGACTGCTCAATTTCGACAGAGACAACGCGTTTGATTGGCGGAAAATTGAAAATACCGGTTTGAACCGGTCTCGTTGATAGAAAACATGTAGCCATGTGTCAAATGAGATGGCTACATTATAGTTTGCATGTTGAAGTGTTTATTTTAGCTGGCAGTTGCTACCTTTAGAGATGCGGTAGTTTGACGTTGCTGCGCATGACCTGAAGGCAGGACGGACATCTCAATGCAGCTAGGTGACGCCCGGCTACGCAGAAGCGAACATGATACAGACGCTGTGACGGAGGAAGATGGAGACCATGCAGAAGAAAATATGGCGGTGGAAGGTAGCTCCACTTCGTTGTGGGATGACGTTGATGGCAACGACATGTTCGAAGAGCCCAGAACTCCGCGGGATCACGACGTACATTCTATCATTGACGTGTTGTCTAACCAGCTGAAGAACCGAGAGATTCCGGAGTATCTGGACGAGTTTGAGGTTGTCATTCCAGATGCAGAGGTGGTGGTCGGTGCTGTGCCCATTGAAGAAGTACAACAGCGAGAGCAGCAAATTGAAGAAGCCAAGCTACGTCAAGCCGAGTTAGAGAGCAGTTTGTACCGTCAGCGGGAGATTCGACTGGCTCAACAAGAAGCGCTTGCTCGAGAGCGTTTACTACAGGAAGCTCGTCGACGACATGCGGAGCTGGTACTGAAAGACCGACAAGCTGCTGAGGCCGTGAAGTTCCGTGCACGACGAATCGGACACGTATTCCAGCAAGCCGAGACGCACTTAATGGAGACTTTAAAAAATCAGGAGGCTAGAGTGGAGCAACTGTACGGCACGTTGGAGCCGTCACGAGTTCCACAGAGCCGGAAACGCTACCGCGTTGAATGGGCTCGAATTCCATTGACAATCCGCATTCGAGCCAAAATGCTCAATGCTGTAAAGGATAAACTACCTCCTGGTCAGTACGTTATGGTGGCAACTCTGTACGATCGTCTAGGTGGCCATGCACTGCACTGGACGAACTGGGACCCTGAAGTATCTCCAAACGCTGCAACCAATGACATCAGTTCACGTTCAAACGTTAGTCGCCCAAACTTCACGCGGCCGTTCCACCACCGCGGCCGCTTCTACAATACGGAGGTGGTAGTGAATCAGAACGTATTTGTGGTTTGTCCTCCAGAAGTGGAACTTCGACCAGGAAACACACTAGTTTTCGAACTGTTTATGCTTTCCCAGGCGACTTCTGCCGCCTATGCGGGGAGTAATACGATGTCTATGCCTCGAAGAAAACGTCGGGGTGGTCAGTATTCAGATCACTCGATAGCAATGCAAACGGATCACGTTGTAGCGTGGGGAGCGTTGCCACTCACCACTCCGGAGTTTCAGGTCGTACAGGGCAAATTCAAGTTGCCACTGTTGCGTGGAGAAATGGATCATACGATGGACAAGTACCGGGACATGGAGAAGATGTACCAAAGCGACTTATCTTCGTGGCTCTGCAATTTCTATTTCCAAGTGTATCACCTTCCAAAACCTCCAGCTGTGTTACATCGAGCACCACGAGATCGAACAAATGATGACCCTTTTGATGCTGAAATCGATGAGCGTGGGGGATTAGTTCGACTCATTGTACCAGAAGTGGAGAACAGCCATCAGCGATATATGCGCAAAATGTCTGCAGTGCCAAACTCAGCAACTATCCGAAAGCGACAACACAGTACTAACGGATTAATCCGAGATGAAAGGGATGCCGACATACAAGTCCAAGGTAGTGGCAACCACGGTGGTAGTGCTGCAGCGAAGCTTTACTCGTCCACTTCATCATCTCTGGTGGGCCACGACAATGCTATCAAGAAAAAGAGAGGGAAACCACCACCGCGATTTTTGTCTCCAACGCGGTGGAGATGGAAGCGCTGGCTTACAGGGTTTAACCCGACGAAAAAAACTCGTGTCTACGTACGTACAACCGCACTATTAGTGAATAGCTGCTTGCTCTGATATAATTTTTAACGTTTTGTTCATGTTAGTCAGGTGATGTGATCGCGATGCAGAATCGAAATCAAGACCTTAAAACAGTTCCACCACAGGGTGACGGTGAACATCAGTCAAGTGATCACCAACTAGGATTGAACGGGCTGCAAGTGTCGGATCAGTTCGACAGTATTGACGAAGATTTGGAAAATTTTGAAGACGACGAGAGCTTAGCTTTAAAACGCCAGCAGCAGCTTGATGTGGAGAACTTCACGTATTCTGTAAACGCCGCTGCTTCAATGGAGACAGCACGTCATAAGCGATTCCATGCTCAACGGAAACTACATTACCTGCGTCACGAATTATTGGTGGATCTAGGATTCTCAAACTGGCATACACTCGAGTTCTGGAGACTCGTAGCTATGCTGCTGTTTGCGTGCTGGATACGATTATACGTGCACTACGTCACACAGTGGCTCTTTTTGCGAGGCAACCGCGTACCCGTTTACGATTTCCAACCGCGATGGACTACATGCATTGTAAAGTATACGTGGCAAACTGTGGCTACCTCTACAGAAATCGGTCTGCTTTCATTGGGGGTACTAGGTAACACAATGATGTTCGGATTCCTATCCGGTGCAGCCGCTTTAGGCCAACGCTACGTGGGGGATCTACCAGCATTCGGATCCAACTTCGTCGTTTGCGCAGGGATTGCGACTGTCCTCGATCCGTTTCTCGTACTATTGGTTGATGTGTTTTCACATCACTACGGGTGCTCACAACTGAGCGAGTGTTCAGTATCACTGACAGCATCTGGATGTTCCTGCGTAAACGGTGACTGGTTCAAGCTATACGTGCGATTCCAGGCACAAGAGGGCAGTGGATTGGTGGGCATCTTTATTGTCCTCATCTTGTACCTAGCACTTACATGTTTATCACTTGTGGCACTCTACGTCTACCTGCTCTATGTCCATATGAACGGCCGAATGCTCGATGTTTACCGACGAGTGCACGGTCATGAAGGTGCGTTCTTCGTTCCACATGATGCTGAGATTTCGCTTCAGGAGCTACAGACGATCTGTGCCCAGGCCACACGTTGGAATGGACCGCGTGGTACACAGCGCAAAGTGTTTGTACACGACTACGCGTTATCAGATCCACTCGACCCACTATTTCGTGAAACAAACACACATGTGGCAGTTTATAACGTGGAGCTCGACGGCACTCGAGAGCTACATCGTCACTTCCTCAAAATGCCCGATGGAGCTGTGCTGGAACTGTTCGGCGAGCTTGGAGCAAACGCTGATGGCAACTGGAAGAGTGATGCCCCTCAGGGTGCATCATCGCTTGCTGTGCTGTACAACATCCTCCAGGATGTTCAGCGTGATGTGAATTCGACTTCAATAACCAGCGATGGTCTTTTCGACGGTCTGTAGACTGAAGAGGCCTACGAATTTGCAGCAACGTAAACAAGCTCCGAGTGTGGCGCTCCAGCAGGGTGAAACGACCCCACAGGTACATTGTTTGCTTTAGAGTCTGAAAATTAAATATTGAAAGGGTTATAGTATCCATTTGACAACTGCACTAACTGTAACCGTGTAAAAACCTTCTTTTTCTCAATTTTTAATGCTAAGCCATATTTTGGTATCAGTCTCTCACTCCTCCAGCAATATCGTTTTGACATCACCAGTAACCTCTTTGCTGAATAGACAAAAAAAAAGAAGGGAGCAATCAAATAAATTGTATTGACTGAATAACGGGTAATTTGAAATCCTATGATTCAGTGCTCTCAGTAAAACATGATATTACACCCTTTGATGTATAAAAAGGAAAAGATTAAAGAGCATCTTACCTCCAAAAGTTGTAAAAGTCCAGTGTATTTATTACTGGTAAACGTTTCCATGCAATAGATCCCTAATGGCTCATGAAAGGGGTTTGCTACATGTATGATACCAGTAGCATATCTCACAGACGAGTTAGTCTAGAGAGCTTTCATTTCACACCATGGGGGATTCCTTGTGGTATTTTGCGCGTCATCTGAACATCCCAGAAAAATCTCCAAGTGTCTCTGAAGCTTGGACATTAAGTTTCCAGCAAATGAGTAGCAACCTACCTGATATCCAAACAAGTATAATTTTTGTTGTACCTGAAATTGGAGAGTTTTTAACATTTAGAACACCTTTTAGGATTCGTGTCGAAAACTTTGTGTAGGGATTGTTTACTATAGTAATATTGTGTCATTGCATGCGTGGGAGCTGAATAAGGAAAAATTAGAAAAGCTACAGCTATTATCAACATGTGCTAAATGTAACGCATCCGCGTTGATTGTATTATTTAAATCTTTTGGATTATGGTACGGTTTACGGGACGAGTTACAGGTTAGTTTACGGGACGTTCATAAACTAATTTACATTTAGCAATGAGTGGTTAGTAGATAGTCTAGACACAACAGGTTAGTTTACGGGACGTTCGTAAACTAATTTACATTTAGCAATGAGTGGTTAGTAGATAGTCTAGACACAAAAGAGTGCAGACTTTTAATTTACTAATATCACTTTACAATTTGCATCCTGCAACACAAGCTTCCTCTACGTTACATAGTAGCACTTGGAGAGTCCAAGCTTCGACTTGTCCTACTTCGACCATCGTGCCGAAACTATTTCAAGATCTGCATCACAGTGATGGAACAGACCACCACTCCGCAGACCTTCGGGGAGTTGCTTCAGCTCCTCGCACGTCAGCAGACGGGTTTTCAACTATGATGCAGCAGCAGTACGCTGCTAGCGAGGCTCGCATCGACGCGCTCGCTTCTCGGCCAACAGCGGCACGAAAGCATCAGCCACCAATTTACCAAGGCAATCTCGATGAAGATCTCGAGCTTTGGTTTTTCGCGATGGAACAATATTACGCGGACTATCACCCACAGATGACGGAAAAGTCTTCTCAGTTTGTGACTATGGCGTCTACTCATCTGGGAGTGACCCCACGCAACTGGTACCGTCAATTTTCGCTGGAATGTGAAGCCTCGGGTCGAGTGAAGTCGTGATCAATTTCAAAGATAGCATGCGCCAACGCTTCTTACCTCCAGACAGTGAGTATCGCCTCCGTGAACGGCTATATGCACTGAGTCAGAATTCGTCACTCCACGATTACGTGGCGGAATTTCAAAATCTGCTCATCCAATGCACGGTGCCAATTAGTCAGCTGGAACTACGATTTTATTT
>NW_008649057.1:88232-96155 GCF_000247585.1 Phytophthora nicotianae INRA-310
AGTAGATAGTCTAGACACAAAAGAGTGCAGACTTTTAATTTACTAATATCACTTTCCAATTTGCATCCTGCAACACAAGCTTCCTCTACGTTACACTAAATGCTCGACTTCGTTAAGATCGCTTTATACATTTCTAAATTGCTTTTGTATTCACTGTGACGCACAGATGCAGCGGCTGCGAAGTAGACGCAGAAGATGCGTTAGTACTTGCGCACAAGCGTCGCTTTTGCGGGTGAACACAAATAGCTTTGCAAGAAGGTATTCCAGCTTTCGTGTAGCCCTATGTTAGTTTTTTTTTTTGGAGGGCGAGGTGAAATTCAAAAACAAAAACAAAATTTAATGTTCGACACATCGCTCCTTCAGACACCTTTGTGAAGACCGCCAATCAGAAATTTTACAAGCAATTGTGTTCGTTTAAGCTAAAACCGGTGAGCCATGGCCTCAGGCGACAAGTGCGAAATAAAGTCCCTGGGGGGGGGGGGGTCTCCGTCAATAACATTGGTTAGGCTGTTCAGCCAGCTAATGCGGTCCTCCCAGTATAAGTTCAACAAATACGTCGCCATTTAGCGAGATACTCAGTGTTCATGTAATGAGTGAACTTGACAACTTGGAAAAAAAATAGAGTGTAAAATTGGAACACGATCGCTCTATCTCTGAGTCAGGTTATATGGTATGTTGGTGTCATGTGAAACTTACTATAGCACTTAAACTTGTAGAGTATGCGTATGTCTTAACTATCATGAGCTAGCTTCGGGTCAGAAGACTGAAGAGTTACAGTGCGCCGGTCTAAAAAAATTTTAAAACAAAAGTTACACCCAGGGATAGAGCTACTGCTATTGTTTGCTCCGACGCATCAGATAGAGGCTGGTCGGTTATCGTCACCCGGGTGGTAGAATGTGATCGACGGGAACCAGTAACTACGCTGCAGCCCAAACTGCTCACGTGCCTCAGTGGCACGTTCAAGAGAACACAGCTGAACTGGACTCTGGTTGAAAAGAAGCCTCCCCCATCGTAGTAGTATGTGAAAAACTAGACTACCTGCTAATGAGGCGCAGCCATTCCGTCTATACTGTGATCATCGCAACCTCATTCATGTCTTCGCTCCTCACACGAGTTTAAGGAAGCCGGTATTCCACATACCTAACCTCCGAAGTGTCGTACACGCTTTCATAGTGACTTGTATGTTCACACGTGAAGGATGGGCGACTGGTACATCGACCGTGGAGTGGAACGATTGGGTTTGATGAGCGGAACGGTGTCCTACATTGGGAGATTTTGCTCACAGGTGATTCTTTCGGTACTAGTAAATATCTGTTTGAAGTGAAAGATCAAGCCACACACTTTTGCTAGTGGTTTGCGATCGGCGGATAGCGCGGTAGTAGCAGTAGCGATACTTGATTGGCATAGCTGTTACGGTGTCCCACCAGTATGGGTCAGTGATAACGGTAGTCATTTCAAAGTGAAGTTGTAGCTGTGCTCTCCAAGAGACTCAAAAGTCAACAGACTTTCACTCTGGCTTACAGCCCATGGATTAGCGGTTTGATATAGCGCGTCAACCGCGACATCCTACAGGTGTTCCGAACTATGATACTTGAGTACAAAATCTCAACAAAGGGATAGGTTTATTTAGTACCACTTGTACAATTCAGTCTTAACCACACAGCGTTACCTTCACTCGGCAACCAAGTGCCTCTACAAGGTAATTCACTAGACGGTATTCGAACGCCTAGGGGTACTCATCACCGCTCATGCCTTGCATCCGCACAGGCAGTACAGTGCTTGCCCAACGACTACCTGGGTCTCATACACCCAACCAAGTTCAACGAGTTTGTCGTTAAACTCGCGCAGGAATGCGCGTGCCGCAGGCGGGTATGGCCAGGGCTTGCGTTTGACGGCACGTGCACCCTCCCTGAGTCGAATCCTCACCGGCTCCACGTTAGCAGAAGGAACATCACCCAGTTTGAGGTGCCAGATTTCGTACTTCCGCACGATAGCGCGAAGCTGCTTCTCTAGGTGGCTAGGAAACCTATGATTCAGCGCCACGTCGATCAGCCGTTCGGCGGCTGCTTGCGGTTCTCCATCCGTAGAACTAGGTGCGAGAAATGGAAGATCATCTCTGAGGTCTATCTCACCTTCGTCTTCATCTTCATTTCGCACCGCAAGTTGCTCCAATTGTTGGTCAACGTCTAAACCCAATGCCGTGGGAACGTCCCTGACCAAGAATAAATTCTGGCTCATCACAATCGATAGTGAGGCAGTCGACAGGCTTCTGTAGCCCTATTGCCCCCGCGGCATTATTTTAGTTGCAGTTGGAGTTGCACGTAGTGCGTAGATGTTACTGCATAGTCGCCAACAGTGGCATGCACAATGGGGGGGGGGGTTCTAGGGGCTTTAAGCTTACTCCCGTCACTGGACCGCTGTGCACGGAGCTTACGATGAATTTCGGCTTTCTGGTTGTCCTAGGCCGTAGGGCACTCAGCCAATCAGTGCATCACGTTACTATGTAGGCAAGGTGTAGGTGGCGCTTTAACCCACACAGTAGGTGCTTTTGTAGCTGGATTTGAGCCAGAAGTGCTTCGTTCAGTATCTAGCCGAGGCTTTTTGGAATTTTTGTTCTGTCCGCGCGCTGGCACACTACCCAAATCAACGTCGCTGATTCGCGCTTGGCGCGCTTCATATATTAATTGGTTTTTCCTGATCGAGTGCCTTCTCCAATACCAAATCAATCTCGTCGGACTTAGCATGTTAGCCTGGAAACGTTTTGTACGTTCCACGTCTTCTTGCAGGGCCTGGGGCTCCAGCGAGACAATGAGGACACGGCACAATTGTTGCTTGCTATCTTCTCCGGTGAGGAATAACCGTGATATCATGGCACAGCTTGAAATACTGTATTACTCGCTCGCTAACATCACTCCCAGATAGGTCCACCCGCAGCATCTCACGCATATCTCGATCCACCACTGGAGCACTATTGCTCTTAACACTCAAGACGATGTCAATCTCATTTAGGATCAGTTCGTCCGCAACGTCGTCGATTGACAGCCACCAGCCCAAGCGGCATAACATCCGAAGTATTTTTCATCGAATGGCAGCTTAATGGGGGCGATCTTGTCATCCGTACCGCCCTTGGCCCGGTTACGGATGGTTTCCTCGTACTTCCGGTGTTCTCTTCGTCATTTGACTAGCGAGGCATGTAAAGTACTCGATAATCGCGGCGGTAGTTCCGGGGCGAAGATCGGCATGGTTGCGCGGCAGCTGTCGTCTTCCGGTAAGTTTGTCGTGGTGGATCGAGTCTTGGTCATGGTCGTGTAGCAGCGAAACCACCGCTAATGAATTCTTTGTATCTGATGTCCGATATATGCTAAGTGTGTGAGGGTATGGTTGAAACTTCATTCTGCACAATTTGGTTGCAGTAGCACGGGAGAGATAGATCCCGAAACTTTTATTCGTGTAAAACAGGTTTGGACAAGCGCTCCATTACATTTCCGCGCAAGTACTTGGTGGCGTAGAGGAAAACTAGATGAATGCCAAGGACGCGGCTGTGGAATTGTGTTTGCTTTTTGTTGTAGAGAGTATTAAACGGATGGTAAAACATATTGTTATAATCCTGCTTATGAACGACTTCATACCATTGTTTCGTGGATACTATAGTACAGCGCTATGACATTAAGGTTTGACAAGCACGTACACCTACATATGTCATCAAGAAGTCTTTTGGCGGTTGAATCGTGTGAGTGGACGGGTGAATCATTCATCAAGCGCTTCGCTTGGTCGAAGTCTCCAGCGGCGCTACAGGCCGCGAGGCAAATGGCGACCACCGTGACAGACAGAATGCTTGTCAGACGCATGGTACGCGACACTTGGAGAGTTGAGTGCTTTTGCGTTAGACAACAAATGTAAAATGACACCGTTGGTGGTTTTTGCGCCTCCTTACTCTTCAAACGAAGAGATACTTTGGCGTATGATTCTCGGGAACACTTCCGCATCTCCTGGACTCATCTTGGGGCTTTGAATCTTTGCATGCGCATAAACATTATGTACCTTGGAAATGTGCACAATATTTACTAAGTGGGACGATTGATGTAGCTCGATACTAGCGTATCACCAAGTTTTTTTCTCCTATTCTGTTCCAGAATAAAAAAAAAGGTACAGTACAAATGACTACTACAATGTAAACTGACGCTAACTTTGCCGTTCTGGTGAATGGATGTCGGCGCTCGAGTGGTGTTTCTACATGCATTCCGATTACCGTCCCGCGTTGGGAACGCTGAGTAGGGTCTTAAACGCGGCTGTCGATGCCACTAGCAGTTCGCAACCAGTTCATTCACAACTAAATTGGACCAAGTGTCCGGAAGTTAAATCTGCCGTCGTAACAATCTATCCGTACCAAGCAATTTAGCAGTCAATTTCGCCCTTCACTTTGTTGTTTAGCCAAGGGTTGACTATTTAAAAGTGGATCGTCATTTAAGATGGCGTTCCTTTGCGTCAATACTCTTTGTTCGACCATATCGGTACTCAACCTGCTGGTGATGATGACTTCTATTACGCTCACGTTAAGGATCGCAACGACGAACTTTCCAATAACAGTCAGCATCAACATGATGAAGATCCGTTTTCACGCGTCGCGTTCTTTACTGAAGATTTCCAGCTAATGGATTATCTGTCTCGCCTGGATTCCCCTGGATCCATACTATCGAAGGTACCTAAGCACGGTGAAAGGAATGTTGGGAACGTATCGAGGTCGTCTAAGCAAATACACCGTCGGAGATCAGCTGCAGTCAAGATAGTACGTCTCTCTAAACGCTCTGTTCAACATGCTTCAAAAAGATAGGAAATATGTAAGCGTAGTATGTGCTAAATGGAATGAGATTTCAGTTGATGTTTGACAATATAGCGAGCGAATGTTTACTTTCACGAAACGCCTCGCACCATCCAGATGAGCTCATGCCAAATTCAAGCGCTAGCAAGCTGGACGGACCCTCGGCGTTTTCAAACACGAACCAAAAGGAAAATCCCAGTGTAGACTCAAGTACGGACGTGCCGGCCACGGTGGATTCGAGTCCAGAAATGAATGCTGATATTACAAGGACTAAAGTAACGGCATGCAGGACGAGCTCGCGACCACGAAGAACTCGAACACGGACAAACTGGACGGGATCACGACGAACCAAATATGAAGCAGCGGGACGCATTCAAGTCCAGACAGAGTACAGACAAGCTGAGTGGATTTACAGTAGAATCGGGTGTGAACATGCAGGTTGGGTCCACGGTGGGCTCGAATACGGGCATGACGCGTTTACGACGAACTCGAGTAGAGCTAGCTGAACGAGTTCGCGACGGACTTCAGCACGGACGTGCTGGATCGTTGCACAGCCGACTCAAGTGCGAATTGATATCATGGTGAACTTCGAGCACAGGCCGAACTTGCTTGGTTCCAAATGGGCATGTCGTTAACATTTAAAAGGGAATGATGGCTTGTTTCTGTATGGAAATAGCCCATGTCTGGTTATTTACATTGTAGCGTTGCGTACATGAGACATCATTGTATACCGGGATTACGGGAAATAGGTATTTACATTGTAGCGTTGCGTACATGAGACATCATTGTATACCGGGATTACGGGAAATAGGTATTTACATTGTAGCGTTGCGTACATGAGACATCATTGTATACCGGGATTACGGGAAATAGGTATTTACATTGTAGCGTTGCGGATCATTGTATACCGTGATTACGTGCCTCTCATTTTGCAACGCTTCGTAACGTGAGATTGTGTGACTTTTGACATGGAGATGAACCTCCCTTAGCTGATACAGCCCGTGGAACTTTTTTTTTTTTTTTTTTTTTTTACCAATTATAGGAAGTTAATAATGTTAGGGCGCTGGTGTGGTGCACATTCCTGATATTTAGTGGGATTCGAAAGAAAATTTCAAATCAAGAAATTAATGGAAATATCTGACGATACACCAGACTTTCCAAGGTCTCAGTTGTGACCCCTCTCAGAGCTGATTTCTGATAAACTCGGCTTCGAATGACGAGCACGTGATGTTATGTCGATGCGTACCACGGATTCTTTCTACCAATATGGAAAGCATTTGCCTAGTCTTGGCGAGGGCGACGGCTCGCTAAAAGTCGACATCCTGGCTATGCCCACTATGTCCACTACTTGTCGCGGTGACGTAAGCTGCTAAATCGGACAATACTGACGAAATCGTATAATGGAATTTGGACGTGCTAGTAGCAACAGTAGTTACGATGTGCCGGCATCTTGTTGCCCTTCTTATCGTCAACGCGAAAGCGCAAAACGTTATCGCACACATCAAAGGTGACTTGGTGGTCCCCACTCTCTCTCTCTTTTTATTGAGAATGCGCTGTTTTAGTCGCTTATCAGCGATAGGACCATGCATAGTGCGCAGACTGTCGCGCAGCTCAGCTATAGCGGCCGAGTTCCACAGTACCATTACCAGTTTTTTTTTTTGCGGCTGGCGTGGTAAATTTTTGCCAGAATCGATTGGCATGGCAGACCCGTGAACAGCTCAATGGGGGCCCATAAGCACGATGCCGCATATGGCAACTCTACTCGAGCATACACGAGGTAATAAATGCTACGGTCTATTCGACCTATTCAAAGGCGTTTGTCAGCTGCATTTAGAGTAAGTTAGCCAAGAGCTCATGTCATACATAATTGACAATAAAATATACATTCCTCGTCGAGTTCCTCAGGGATACTGTGACACCACCGTGCATTTTCAGCATACGATGGAGCAGTGTTTCCAGTCACTGTTGTACCTTCTCTTAGTTTTTTTTTGAATAAGTGATCTCCTCCTATTCGCTGACGATATAGGCACCTATGTGGCGAAGCTAGAGGAATTCTTTGATTTGGTCGTAGCTTTCGGACTCAAGCTCAGCGCCAAAAAGGGTAGTATGCACCAACAATCTTTAAATGATGTGGACGTATTATCACCAATGATGGTATCGCTCACGACCCAGCATGTATTGATGCGTTACGTAGCACGCCACAGTAGGTCAACTGCAGTAATGCTTGTGTGCTGCCACGCGCGCATCAAGAGAATGGAGTATTAGCTGAAGAACGATGGAATTTTAATTTCTCTCAGTTGACGAAGAAAAAAGATGCCAAAAACTGGCAAAGGCACTAATGGCTGATCATAAGTTGGCGAAAGCTGCATACATTTCGTGGGAGCACCATCCGTTCACCTTGAAACAGCTCGACGATTTTCTGAAGCTCGCGAGCAGCAAGACTAAAGGCAAGAAGTACGTGCAGCTCTCCGACGGCTACACGATGCACCTCGGGTTGACAGGATATTAGTTGTCGAATATGGAACTAAAATAATGCGTGCTTTTCCTATCGAAGCGCGAGGAAGTTTGAGAGTTAACAGCGATATGACCAGCGCTTAATGTGAGCACTCTCAGATAGAGATTTGTTTGTTTCGGACTAGCGCCTCTGTCGCCGTCAACACTACTCTTTTTTGTCGCATTACAGTTTGTCAAGTTCTTCCTTGGTTATTGCCAGCTTGGGTTGGGTGGCACATCGAACGTCAATCTCTACACACTTAACAGAATCGAGGTGTGGTAAATCATTCCAGCAGTTGAACAAGTTCATCCATATCTGCAATTCTCAGTTCGTAAGAACTGTCGCTTGGAGACTAAGACCGTTTGTACTCCTGACTATTGTTGCCCATGTTGCTTTAGTGGATACGTGCAACGAAAAGCAAGTGAGAGTTCACAGCACCAACTGTCGGACTTCACTCACCGATCTTCATCTCTCGCCTTAACTCCTCGTCTTCGCCTTCGCTCGCCTTCGTTGGCCGTGCATTCGCGTTGTCGTGTCTTCCGGTATGTCTGTTTCCATGCGTCATC
Source organism: Phytophthora nicotianae INRA-310 (assembly GCF_000247585.1). NCBI lineage: Eukaryota > Oomycota > Peronosporomycetes > Peronosporales > Peronosporaceae > Phytophthora > Phytophthora nicotianae. The sequence continues at coordinate 96,112 of NW_008649057.1, forward strand.
AGTCCCTTCTCCCTTGCTAACTCTCTCCTCTGCAGACAGCAACG
>NW_008649057.1:99458-100248 GCF_000247585.1 Phytophthora nicotianae INRA-310
TTACAAGTCGCGCGCGATCGTCAATCTGCCCTCGCTTCGGAGCTTCGCGAATCAGCTACGTCCCACAAGGCTGCTCAGGCTGAGGTAGCTCGTCTGGAGGCCGCGGTCAAATGCAAGAGCTGTCGCCTTCGTACCCTGAATGACAACTACGAGCGTCGCTTGAGGGTGGCCGACACCACGATCACAACCCATACCGCTGAGCTTGGCCGCTTGCAAGATCGGGTGTCGACACTTGATCGGGATCTCCAGAAGGCTTCCCAGCGTGCTCAGGCGGCAATCTCATAACGCAATCAGGCCAGAGCGGCACACATCGCTACCCGTGAGTACTTGTCTGCATACCTTTTCCGACGTCACACTAATTTGACTCAAGTGCGAATTGATATCATGGTGAACTTCGAGCACAGGCCGAACTTGCTTGGTTCCAAATGGGCATGTCGTTAACATTTAAAAGGGAATGTTGGCTTGTTTCTGTATGGAAATAGCCCATGTCTGGTTATTTACATTGTAGCGTTGCGTACATGAGGCATCATTGTATACCGGAATTACGGGAAATAGTAGCGTTGCGGATCATTGTATACCGTGATTACGTGCCTCTCATCTTTGCAACGCTTCGTAACGTGAGATTGTGTGACTTTTGACATGCAGATGAACCTCCCTTAGCTAATACAGCCCGTGGAACAATTTTTTGACCAATTATAGGAAGTTAATACACTCCGCGACAAGATAAATCACCCACCCGTATTTTAGTCCGTAACTCGCTGAGTTTTACGAGTTATCTGTTGAGATTTCG
>NW_008649057.1:103551-104139 GCF_000247585.1 Phytophthora nicotianae INRA-310
GCCTCATTCACCGTCAGGTCGGGCAAGTACTTCGATTCGGCTGCGACAACCGTCCACTCAGGTAATTTCCAGACAATAGCGCTACACGCTCCACCGCCTCGTTTGACTCGTGCTGACCCGTCGAAACTCACGACTAACAGTCCTTCGTCTGGTTCCACCGTAGGTATTATGCACAGGCAAAACATCGATAATTGTTCGTAACCCACAAAATCGTGCTGCGTGCCCGATCCTCGGTTTCACTGATACCAAACTTCTTACGCTATTTCTCCAATCGCAGTCGTACAAACAGTGTGAAAAACCACTGGAAAGTACTCGGCATGGATGAAATTAATCACTTAAGGTCCGAAACTTACAATTACCTCTTGTGTGCGACGAAGCGGCTTCGTTATTGTACTGGCCAAATCGTTTGTACGAAATTTCAAGCACCACTTATCCCTAGAAGATGATAACTTTCCATATACAATAGTTAGATATAAGGGGTAACTTTCGGCGTAGAGTCCGAATTTGCGGTCAGATTTGCCAAATTAGGACTAATGCCGTGCTTCGCCCGGGAAGCTCTGGATATTTGGATACTCAATATTTAATATT
>NW_008649057.1:104640-108309 GCF_000247585.1 Phytophthora nicotianae INRA-310
GGCTCAAAATTTTGGGGAAGGGCTCAAATAGGGTGAGCTGATGACAGTCCATAATTGGGGTACTCTATGGGCTCAAATGCCCAAACATACGCAAACCCGTCTCGTGTTCTCTGCTTGGTTACAATCGCACAACCTTGTACGACACCTAAAATCTCAACATATTTCTATCGGAAGATAGAGGTGCCTGTATAAGATGTATATTCATTAAATTTGATTTCACAGTGCTTCTGAAACCTATCTTTTGCAAGGAGCTTGTCATGAACTCGAGACTGTCTTGGGCGAAGTACTGCTCCAATTGCAGCGAAACTACGCGCATTAGACTGCCAAAATGCGATTTGCGCTGATCCGGCAAGTTTTATTACAACTTTAGCACCACTTTCGATAAGAGCGATGTGGGCATTCTTTGATTTGCCGATCGATGTTTGACCAAGTGTAACACTCGCTACAGTTGCTTGTTCGATTTCATTATAGTATAGAATGAAAGATAATTGTTGTAGCATTATTTTGAGGGTCGTTTCACTATCTACCGACTAATTTTAGCGGAGAATGAGCGATAGAGGCTGTAGTGTAACAATCTTTGGTACAAACTATTGTGGCCAGTACAATAAAGCTGTTTCTGTCCTGCAAGCAACGGAACATCAGCGCATGCAATATCGTAGTTCCTTTGCACTTGACCAGTTTTGCAACTTGATTGGCACCGTCTTGTCGTGGGAATCGGCTCATATTTCGAAGCAAAAGATGTGTGTTGCCAGTGGCAACTTGCCACACAGCCTTGAAGTAGATCGAGATCAAGAGCCGAAGCACTTCCGCAAGCATTTCCGCAAACCGGATTCAGTAAACCGGTTTCAACTTACCGATTTCAAGTTGATTCGATCTGGGGCATACTGCTATCCCGGTAAAAAAAATTATGAAAGGAAAATGTGTCTTGAGCCTGTTTAAGTTCCACTGCCATCTATGAATGAGTGGCCAAAATGAAAACGCTTTTCCTCCAGAAATGTTTGAATTCGTCACCACTCATTCGACAATGTCAAATTCACGAGAAGGAGTGATGCTCTTCGCACAGCGGAAACCCACCATGGGAGAGCGGTCGTAGCCTTCGCTGATCATGAGGAAGCGGTTGTGATGCTGCACATCCAGAGCTTGTGGGAAATACCAGTTCGGGTCGCTGTGCGTGGCCGAGATCGGGTGGTAGCTGCTTCCTCCCCGAAGCAGAACTCCACACGTGTGAGAGTCGCAAAACTGGTCAGTCATCTGCCACACGTAACCAACGAGGTCTTCCACTTGGAATTTTGTCGAACTGGAGCTCTCGTACGAGCCCACGGAACTCAGCATAGGCAATTCCTTGCCATGGTAAACCTTTGGCACCTTTGTACTGTCGTATTCAGAACCCCACGGGTACGCATCGTAGTTATCACCGTTTGAAGCGACGTACTGCCATTCCCAATCGTGCGGAAGACGCTTATTGTAAAAATTGGCGTAAGCTTGAGCGTCTTCTAACGCAACGTTTACAACAGGACTTTGTTCCAGACCAGCAGGAATGTTCCATGAAGCTGGGGCACCTTCACGGCTTACCCAGTGCAACAAAAATCTGTCCAGCGACTTGGGACTGTAGCCACTGGCCTTCAGAAAGGTCGAGTACTGAGCGTTGGTCACTGGGTGCTTGTCGAGCATAAAGTCCTGGACAAACAACCTCGTCGAGTGATTATTCCAAGGACGATTCTCCCAGGGAAACTGCACTCCAGTTCCGTACTGAGCAAAGTTTGGAGTCCAGGCCGAGACGGGCTCGATCTGTACGCCACTGACGTTGAACCACCAGTTGGCAGTTCCAGATACACGCACCATATCTTCGGAATTATCCGTAGAAGTCGAGGTATTGCTGGTGCTACTTCGGATAAGCTGTTGTTGAAGTAAGCTCCTCGTCGTGGAGTACTTGGCCAGAGGTTTGGTGGTCATGGCTTGCATCTGGTTGAGGAATTCGGTCAAGTCGTTGCCGGATTTTGTGACGTAGACTGCACCAAACGCACGAGGCTCTAACATCACCTTCACGACGGTACCGTTTGTGCTGTTTCCGGTCTGTTTCTTCAGTTCGACTCCGTGGTAAACGTCATAGATGCGAATCTCGTCTCCAGATTGGTCAGCAGGGAGTGGCAATTCGTACGTCATTTCTTTCTCCACTGTACTGATCACTGTGTAAAGCGACTCAGTGCTAAGAGTGAAAGCACTGGCAAACAACCCATCGCCCTTCATTGCATAATACGGCGTCCACTGACCTGTCGACACGATCGTTCCAAACTTGCGGAGAATGGCAAACATTCGCTTGGCAGTCTCATCTTCTCTCTCCGTCATGGCATTCCAGATACCCCATACATTCTCCCAGACCACGTAACCGGCGCCATTGAAGAAAGCAGTCAACAATTCGGCGGTTCGATCGAGTGACCAACGTGCACAGATCTGCACCATGTGTCTCGATTCCAGGAACTTGGCTCGTGCTACGGGTGGGAAGTGTGAGTAGCCGAAGAAGTACCCCCAACTCATCGGGTTATGGCTTATATATGCAGTGGGTACACCGCCTTCGGGAGCTGCTACCAACGGGTTGCTACAGTTGTAGAAGGCCTTAGGAACGCCGTACATTGTGTCACCGTTGAATCCGTCAGCTTGGAGCTCAGGGATCGTCTCAGTTAGCGTCGTGATATCGGCATTGTACATGCGTACCATATCTTCCAGGCCAGACTCGTCACGAGTCCCGATGTCCCAGGGATTGTACGGGATGATGACTCGAATGCCTCGACGATGGAAGTCGGCGATGACTCCTTTGACGCCTTCGACACCACCCGGGAGGTCTCGTAGTAGATCCCATTGGTTCCGGTTGTCAACTCCGATGTTTGGGTATGCAGGCCAGATCAATACACTGTCGATGGGGCCTACGCGACTCTGCATCTCGTCCACGTACTTGTCCACGGTGTACTGCTGCGTCTCACGGTCATAGATGGAGCGGTCGTTCATCATGAGGAATGTCTGGACGAAATTCTGCTGTGTCCACTGAGTTTTCTGGATGTTGTACACGTTGCAGGTGTCTTTCGGGTCGTAGCGGTTGGTGATCAGCTCCATCTTCTTCCATGCTGTCCAGTCACGACGCCAAGCGTCCACGGCTTCAGGTCCTTCGGGACCGTCGATCACTTCGTAGCCGTCGGGTTGCTGGTCCCAAGCGAGAGCTTGACCAAAGAGGCAGCAGACGGCAGACAGGTAAAGCGCACGCATGGCAGACTTGAGTGATATGTGCGCGACGCTGGAACTTGTGGAATGACGCTTCGATTGCGAGGAGCCCTGCTCAAAGATCGTCAAACGTAGCGCTGCACAGCCACGGAGCCCATCTGATTTGACAAATTGAGCGCAAGTCTTAGCGCCTGCAAAGAAGCTCTGATTACACAGCTGCAGCGCAATCTTTGCTGTTTTCCTCACTCTATTGCAGATACAGTAGCGCATTTGTGGACACCGAAGCGAATGGATATATTATTTAATTAGAACTTGAGTGATACGTCACACCAGCGAACGCCCGAAAAGTATCGTCCAAGTGAAGTTTTTTGTTTGGCACTCTCAATCAACAAACGAAAGGCGTAGCAAAGAGAATAATACAAGCCGCTGCCTCAGAATACATGTTGCAACCGTATG
>NW_008649057.1:108714-110568 GCF_000247585.1 Phytophthora nicotianae INRA-310
ATTGTCCGGTGTGGTCGTGATTGCTAACGGGATCTGCTGTTTAGTACTTCGAAGCGTACGTAAGCTTTTTAATGCGACGGTTGTTGGAGTTGCAATCACGTGGTAACGGACGACACTACACTGTCTACGGTAATTAGTCTAACCGAGACTATTTTGTGTTTATGGTTTCAAGTCTGTTAACTGTACATAGTCTGACTCAGACTATTTATTGACTAAGACTATTTATGAATTCAAAAATAGTCTGACACACAAAAGTGAAAATGCTTTTGAGGGTACTCGAACCGTCGATAAACGCCTTGGAGATACAAGACACAAACGACTGAGCCAAAGTCACGAATTGTAATACTTGTACTACATGTTATGATTTATGTTTCAGAATTGTTGACTACGACCTCGCCATCAAAGTGCGCGCGGTGTTTGCTTACAATTTCTCGAAAATGAGGGTAAAGCTGATCAATAGACCATGTCCCGTCAATTCCGAGCGACAAACCGCACCGTATCATTGCCTTCCGCGCGTAAGACATACCCTTCTTGTCTTTTTGAAGGTTTACGGCTTTGACAGCATCAGCAGCAAGTTGCAGAAAGAACCTTTTACCTGGGTTTTGAAGCTTTCCGGACCACGAACCATCCTTTCGGATCTTGTTTTGCCAGCGGTTATTCCTGATAAACTCCAATTTTTTTCTCGTTCCATTTGGCTTTCCAAGCGTCCTTAATCTGGGAAATTACAAAGGAGTCCGCTGGTTGACAGAGATCCGTAGCGTTGGGTGGAAAGAACTTGAGATCCGAGTGTATAGCTTCGAGCTCAGAGGAGCACTCGTCCGCTTCAAGATGACCCGAACAATTGTATAAATAGTCTTCTTCCGCCCACGAGGGTCTGCACGCATAGCTCGTCTTTCCTTGAGATACTCTCGAAATAGTTTGTGTCATCCACCCCTTCCTACTGGAACGGTAGCACACACCTGGCGTTTGATCAGGAACACCATGAATAGGATGGTTTCCCTTAGAATTCGTAAAAATCATCATGGGGGTGTGAACCCGGGCGCTAGGTCCTCCTGGCAGTCTGACGACCATCGTCATGCCTTCGCCTCCTGAAACAACGTCGGCGTACTTGACAGTCTGGTCGCCAGAAAACCCAAGCGTTTTGCCATTGTCAAAATCAACGACAAAGTGAGTTTCATCAATGTTCTCGATTGCGTTTTCATCAAGCGATCCGTCCTCAAAACCTCGCTTCAATTCCCCAAGGTGAAATGCCACATCTTTCTCGATGCGTAAAATCTTTGCCTGACTAACCTGTTTCTTCCCGGTTTGTGTCCTGATAACAATCTTGTGCGCCTCCATAAAAGTTTGAACCCAGCGAGTCGAGATCTTGTCAATTATCAGAGCACCGTTAGCGTCGACGCTTCTGGAATTAAAGACGTCGTGGCTGTCCCAAAGGATCTGTTTGGCCAGTTGCACCAATAGGGCCGGCTCAAACTTCACTCCAAGTTTCCGAAGTCTGTCAAATTCGTCAAGAAGCAAGAGGTACAGCCACTCGACCCACGCGCTTCGTGGTCTGCCGCGCCCTGCCAAGACCTTCGTACTAACACGACGCCTTCCTCCGGACCGACGCGCCGAAATCGAGACAACGCATCGCTCCGTCTCAAGCAGGCGGTCCCTCCTTTTCTACCAATCTACAGCCTTAGCTAAGTTGGCTGCGCGCGTAGCAGAGTTGAATAGAGCAGGAAATTGGTCCACAGCTTTAGAAAACATCCCTTTCTCCCCGTGGATGACCTCGTGCTCGTTCATCCAGCGTACAACCTTTCGGCGATGGGCAACACTGCTTACGATCTGGGTGTGACGCGGTGGTTGGTGTGT
>NW_008649057.1:112223-124481 GCF_000247585.1 Phytophthora nicotianae INRA-310
ATGGTGAGTCGGAATGCCCAATCTCCCATCAACGCACCATGAATCGACCTGCAGGAACTGAGTTATAACACTCACGGCGATTTTCTGGGTGGCATGTGTGGACCCTCTATGGATACTGTGTCCCCCACGCACTAATTCTAATAGGAACTCCAGCTACGGGTTTCAATGCTTCTTCTTTGCGGCTGGAATCTCCGACAATGGCAGCAGAATTTAAGCAGATCTTTAACTCGGGAATCCTTGGTAGAGCTTTCGTTTCTTACTCAAATTGTAAAAAGAAGGCAGATTCTGATAGACCTCGTCAAGCGAGTTGCGCTGCACCTTGCGGTTTTAGTAACGGCACGTGAAGTCTAGAAAACCCAATTCCAAAACACGTGAGGTCAGGCAGAACCGTGGCAAGACCAATTAGGGTGAACGGTGTATGTGCCGAATCCTAGCTGAATATGAATACACATATGTACATAAAGCGTTGAACCTGCGGCGAGCTGTTCGTAGTCACTCACACGGATTATGCCAAGTGAGGCTTAACTTTTGTTTGTATGACCACGCTCCAGCTAACGAGCGAAGAGGACCAATAATTCTCCAGTCCCCTTGCGCATGCGATAGTATATATTTTAACTACCGTCAGTCATTCATTAGTGTCCCTGGTACGCTACCCCACAGTATTCCTTTGTTCCAGACGTAACCATTAAGTAACACTTCTCTTCGAGAATAAATCGCTGTTTTATTCCCGCTACAAATGACCAATCATAATCAACAATTATTCTCTCTTTACAAAATGCAAGTGTAAAATACCTCACTTAAGGGTTACTTCTTTCCCCCCCTACGCATTGACGATTTCGAACCTCGTGTCGATCCACTGGTGGGTGCCAAAGGCCACACACAGAGAGTCGCAGAGGGGCAGCACCGCCGCCGCCGTCTGAGCACGAAAAGACAGACAGCAGTCGGCGCAGCAGTCGACGCACAAGCCCAAACGAGTCACAGTCAGGTAGGATATCTATTCATTTGCTAAACTAGTCGCGGCTACCGATTAGAAATAGCGCCAATTAGCGCTCTGTGCCCCTTCAGGCTCCTCCTCAAGAGCTATTTTTAGCCTCTAGATGAAGAGCCAAAGCTGAAGTTAGCATGTAGACGAGCATATGGATACATTCAAGTACTAACCATAACATGCATGTGTATCATGCAGCAAACACGAAGCCTTTCACCATTGTGGACCTGCGACGAGGCACTAGATTTCTCTACTCGTAGCAATCGACGACCAAGTGAGGCAAGCTGAGGCAGCGGCAGCATGGGCATGGCATGCGACGCCGAGGGCCGCGCGGTGACCGGTGAGCAGGAAGAGCCATTGGCCAAGACTGACGGCGCGTGTGATGGCCAAGCGGAAGAGACCAAGTCGGACGCTCCGGGACTCAATCCGGAGGAGACAGCAATGATCCTCACGAGTTTGAGCAAGGGCTTCTCCAGCACAGCGCAGTCCAGCACGCCAGATTCCGACGGAGAAGACATGGGCGACTCGGACGAGGAGGAAGAAGCCTCACACCGTCGTCAAGCCTCTTCGATTGGCGTCGGTAAGGTGCATCGCGTGCAGCAAATCAATTTCGATGGTCCCAAAGGAAGCAAGCTCGACTTCACGGACGACGCCGGCTTCAGTCATCGCTTCAGGAATGAGAGCAATCGCGTCAAAAGTTTGGTTACCAAGCACATCTCCATCGAAGAGCTTCGTGCCCATTTCGACCGACCCATTATCGACGTGGCAAAAGATTTTGGTATCTGCATCACACTCATGAAGAAGATCTGCCGTCGAAATGGCATCAAGAGGTGGCCACATCGTCAGATCCGATCGCTGTCCAAGAGTATTGCGTCTATGGAGGCTGCAATGCTTAGTGCACACGGCAGTGAGCGCGAGAAGTACAGAGACCAGATTGTTAACTTGAAGATGAAGCGCGAGTCCGTCATCGCAGACCCGAACAAGGACACGTCTATGCGTCCCAAGACGCCGTCCTCGCATGGTGAATCCTCGGGCAACAATGTGCGTGCATCCCACCTTGCTCCTTCGACCTTGAAGCTGTCTCCTCATACCAGTCAAGACGCATCTGCTTCGTACCCAGTAACACCCACAGTTAAGATGGAAAGCTTGGCAGTGGGTACTCCGACGCCGACTTCAAGTACTTCTACTACGGGCCCCTCGAAAGGTGGACGTTGGACTAGCGAGGAACACGCTGCCTTCTTGGAGGGCATCCGTCTGTACGGGAAAGACTGGCGCCGTGTGGCTCAAGTGGTCATGACGCGGAGCGCAGTGCAGACGCGTACTCACGCCCAGAAATATTTATTGAAATTTGCTGGGCGCTTTCCCTTTGACGCGGACGGGATGCTCAAGGATCATCATCAGACGGCTCCAGTGCCGACTCAGACTCAGACTCAGTATACGCCTGCGTCTGATAAGCCGGTTACGTCCATGCTGAGTCCGACAACCAGCGTGGCGTCGAGCAATACTGCAATTACGCCTGCAAGCGACGACGCTATGAGCAATGCGTCCTGGAACTCGGAGGAGGCGCAGCCTCCAGCCAAGCATGGCGAAGCAATGGCCATGATTTTGAATGGTAGTCCGCAGGTGGAGCCGGATGTGGCTCACGGGAACAACGTTGGGGCTTCTGCACTTCCGCCGCTCTCAGTTCACACGTCCAAAGCCGAGCCAACATCGTTCCAGCAGCCACAACAGTTCGCGCAACAGGGAACAGCCCCAGCATCTTTCCAGTACTTTGTCCAGCAGCCACAACAGCAGGTTGCGCCGTAGTCTGCTGATTGCAAGACTTGTGCGCTCTAGGGACAACTCTGCTTGAGTGCCAGCGATGTATTAGTCCGCTGTCAGTTTTCACGTTGCATCCCTGAGGCTGTCCCGTATCGCTCGGGTTGTAGGATTTCGATTTTGACTAGTCGTAGGAGCGGAGAGGAATATAGACGAACATCACCTTGGAGCTCATCTCGAGGACTGGCCGATACAGCCGAGCTGACCTCGTCTGCAGTCCCGTCCTCAACGCTGCTGGTCACGCCTTAACGTGCCAGCAAGCGCATTTTTCCTCGCTAAGTATCGAGGCAGTACTGTACACCAGCAAACGATTGTCCAGACCACCAGAACGGAGTGAACAGGTGAGCAAGTCGTAGCCACTTACCACAATGTCACGTCCAAAACGAAGGGAAAATAGTTTATCATTTTTCTGTTGGGTTTTCATTTGTCACACTGGGTTTTGGCTTTCTCTCTCTAAGCACCTCCACCGAATGAAGCTTGGGTAAGAAGACGAGAGTGCTTGACGGACGAGTTTGCCTCCACGAGGAAACGAAGGCGTTTACTGCTGCTTGGCCTCCACTTCCTTGACAAGCTTGGCGAGCTCCTCTGGGTTGTACAGCATAAAGTACTTCTCGATCTCCGGCAGGTAGTGCACCTTGCCCTTCTCCATGTTGAACCAGTACAGGTACGACGCGTCGTTGTGCGAGACACCCACGGTGCGCACGTCGTTGAAGGAAGGCACGAGGATCGGGTCGTCCTTGGTGTTGCCCTGGTTCTCGTCCGACTCAAGAGGGTCGCGGTTGAACTGGGTCACGCCGATCTCGGCGGCCTCCAGCTCCTGGCGTTCACGACCCACGGCGTGCTCGAGGTCGTCGGGGATGCCGCCCGTGGAGGCGAAGCTGCGCACAGCCACGCGGGCCGACGAGCGGAGGGGAGCGAATGCGCGCGTCACGAGGCTCATACTAATTGTTGGGTCTGAGGGCGGGGAAAGCGGAACTGACGGGGGCTTGATAGCCTCACAAGACCGGGGGAAGAGACACGCGACTGGTCTGCCTACCTTTGGTTCCGATGGTGTTTTTGTAATGTACCAGAATTTTGGTACAACAGATCGTTTTCTCGGTTATGAAAAACACTATCTAATTACGTTTGAAATAAAATTTGGCAATCTAGCTCCAACTGATCCCAGCTTCTGGAAGACCTCACACGATGTTCAGAAGAGGTCGAAAACAACATGTTCATACATCTATTACGGCAGATTTCTACGAAAATGATTTATTATTGTTTTATGCAAGCAACATTCAATGCAATAAGTTGTTGACAACAAGACATACAGAGATGTTACCCGATTCCTGGTGATCCTAACTTGCTCTCAAAGGGTGGTTGGAGGCTTCAAAATCACAAGCTCATTTTCTTGATGCTTTGTTCACTTTCTTACCTTACCACTTGCTTCTACATGGTGTACAAACTTTCCTTCTTCTTCACTCGACAACGATGAGCTACAGCATTGCTTCTTATTTCTACGTGAGTGCCAGACACGCGTGATATAAGCAGTGTCATGCTCATGTACATTGCTGCACACTGGATACTCCAGTCTGACCGGCCATCTGACGGTCAAATAACGCGCAAGAATCGAACGAGCGGCTACACAGCAGAGCTCCCTAGAAGAATCGAAGAAGCTGAATGCTGGCCCATCGGAAACTAAGTAAAACTGATTCCGCCAGCGTCAAACCATATTGAGCATCTATTCTTGCCGTACAAGCTGATTCTGATTCCCCAGCACAACTGCACGGACCCACTAACTTCGAATTGCTAAGCTTCTTTGCGTGAATATTGATATGCATAATAGCACCACAATAGCCAGTGTTAAAGGTGAGGTCTCCAACTAGATCAATGCTTTCAAGATCCTAACATGCGTGCTCGTTACAATAAAGAAAAACAATCCTTTTTAACTTAGTTATGGTTAACCCTTTCGCGAGCCTCTTGCACTAAACAAGACTACGTTCTAAAAGGTCGCTTTTGTAACCGTTTTGGACCATCTCCTATAACAAATAATTGAAGAAATTATAATATAATTTCTATATTATTATTGATGGAATCAGTTATTATTGATGGAATCAGCTACAATAATAACACTTGTTTAAAGTATGACTAGTTGATTTTGCATCGTACTGTATAAGCTTTGTTGTATCAGACCAGATAACCTTTTGTAAAGTCGAAAAACCCGCCACAGTTTTTTTGCACAGACTCTTTAAATGGGCACAAAATTCGCCCTTGTACCGCGAAAAAGATTCGTTGTTTGTCACTACGGGGAATCGTCTACCCCTGCTATGCTCAGCACTTATCCTTGTATATCGGACTTCAGAAGTCGATAGGCTTGCATTTGCATTATCGCAACGAACATCACCCTCGCGAAGCTGTTCAAACAACAAACTTGGTGATGTGTTGGGCATGTGGTTTACCGTTTCGTCTGTCATCCCGTCGTAGATGCTTCGCCGAGCAGCTCTCGAGCACAACCTAGAAAGAAGATCACCCGAGGGGCAGTCTTCAACACTGTACGATTTGGCCTAAAACACTGTAAATCTAGGCTAGACCACTGAGGGCTAGGTTGGGTGCTTCCACTTTGTGAGCCGGGTTAAAACACTGTAGGATAGACCTAAAACACTGAAAGCCTGGCATCGAGGAATGCAAGTGTCTTGATATATAATGCGACGTCAATACTCCTTCTCGTGGTTAGTATCTACGACGCTTTGTATGCTCACATGACTGGCGGAGCGTCAAAGAAGGCGGACTACGTGAAGTCCTACAATGGGTGGCTAAATTGTCTGGATCGGGAACGTCGTTACATAAAGTGCGACATGGTGCTGATCTTGGACGCTCGAGTCGAATACAATGCGATTCTACAGCTTGCATACGTTGTACAGGAGCATTTTCAAAGTCTGGAACGCTTGGACAGCGTACGGATACAGGAGTATCGAAGAAACTGACGCTTTGTAGACGACTTAAAGCGATTGCGGAAGAAGGGCGAACAGTCGAACTTCTTGGAACCGACCGGCTGGGGTTTTAAACCCAGGACAAGGAGTCCTAGTATCTTTGTTGCTTCAATTATATGAGGGCATAAACTATACTTGCTGTGGAAGCGACATTGACACGCCCTAGTCGTCGCATCGACTACCCACCCGTCCTCCGGCATGCCCTCCCACTGCATGCGCAGCGTGTGTGAAGACTTAATAGGATGATTAACGTCATCGGCATCAAATTCAGGTTTCTTCTTTTTCTTTGGCGGCTTTGTTTTTCTTGAAGTTGATACCGTGTGAGTTGGCAACACCGTCAGTCGTGTAGACCCAATAGCAGTAGCAACACTCGTTTCGAGAATGGATTGCTTCACTAACACGAATTGACTTCGTAGATCTCCAACGAGAAGAAGCACAGTTGCACTTAGATCGCCTAGTTTCTTAATTTTGTTGTAGTGTGTTTTTAATCGCTTTGATGTTTGCGTAATACTCGAGAACTTTGTAGTTTTCGCTATAAAACCGATGCGCGATTGATCCAAGAGTTGCACCATTTCAATTGGCGTAGCGCGAGCCGTACTATCCACCAATTTAACCTTCCGGTGGTATTGCTCCACGGGGTTGTTAGTTGTAGCGTAACCTGGAGGTGTGTGGAATGCTTGCCAATTGAAGAAGCGAGGGTTGTCGAACCACTGGCGGCGAATCTTCTTAGCAACAGCTCGAAAACGAGCAGAGGTCTCGCCAATAGTCTTCCAATTATTCACGATATTTGCTTTCTTCAGGTCAAAACTCGTTCTCTGATCTGCAGAAGTGAAGGTCGTTCAAATCACTAAATATTCGATTTCGCTGCTGTTTGGGTAGTTTTCGGGATTTTTTTTCCCACTCGTTCTGACAAACGTGAAACCAGCCATAAGAATCGTGGTGGTGGATAACTCACAGGTGCATGCATTGTACTGACTATTGTCAGCGTCAGTCATCATGTATTGCGGTGAAAATCTAGTTCCAAAAAGCTGGAGCATCACGCGTTTTAGGTACGATAGGCACTAAGCAACATCTTCAGCCCTGCACAGTAATACACCAGTGGGAAGAAATGTCCACAGTAGTCCGAATATCCAAGGATAAACACGCTATAACGTTGTCGTACCAAGTTGTGTGTGCTATCTACGTGAAGAATAGCGATGCAGCGAGGGTCTTCCTGCACTGTAGGATACGCTTCCAGCAGTGAATAGCACGTGAGCTTCGAAAAGGTGATTCGTCAGATGCATTTCCAATGTTTGGAACGAGATTACCATTTTCGTAAATAGAGTAACAAAACACGAGTAATCCATGTCTGTCTTGAGCCGGTTGATGGCTCAACTCGAACATTGATCGTGCACAAATTTCAACAACCGGTAGCATCGAGTCATCTCGATGTTTTGCTCGCCAACGCTTCATGTATCGCTGTACTTGTGTTTCAAGCGGTGGTGGCCCGCGCAACTGGGGACACAACCGGGTAAACACGACATGGGGAGTCACACCAGAATACATCGTAATTTCATTCTGTACAAAGACTTTCATCTCTGCTGCCAGTTTTGCCACTCGCGGGGAACTTTCACCTGCGTCCAACATTGAGTGTTGGATGTCTTGATATACGATCAAAAGATTGCTTAGTTCGCAAGTATTGATTTTGTAGCGACATTACAAGTTCCAACAAGAGCACAACGGGTAGAGGTACATTTGGTCATTTTTGGTCATTACTGTGCGCATCGTGTGTCGTTCCTGAATGTAAAAACGGTTGCTGCTAATCAGATCATGGATCTGTAATATCTGTATTATGATGCCGTGCCCCCCCCCCCCCCCACCCAGACGGAATTGATACACGAAGCGTTAAAATCGCTCAACAAGCGTGGAATTTGCGGATTATCTAACCCAACTTTGGTAGAAATATAAAACGAAGCTGGTACGCTGTTGGCCATTTCGGTACTTCCGCTTTGGGTACCGGGATACCTCTCCCGTTGAGGACACCGATTCAAAGTGCAAGGCCTTGTTGAAATCCTCACATAGAGATCTATTAGTATGATTCATGAAATTACTACCTTGACGATACGGTATCAAAAGGTCGCCTAAGCAGTTGAACGAGACGTTACTAGAGTTTCTCATATTCTTCAGGACCTCCGGTACTCTGCAGTCGTCTTTTTTATCAGCAGATACAAACTTAATAAGACCGCTGAATTGTTGAAACAAGCCCATAGAGCTGTTCGTAAACAAGAAGTTATTGAGTCTTGTACGGGTGTTTCCGGTGTCCAAATGGAAGGTCATGTGGCCATGATACACCACCAAATCAGAGCGTCAGCGAAAGTTAACTACGAGGTATTTCACAAGCACTGGTTTACCCGGTGTGGCCATCCCAAATAATGTGAAGCAAGGATTTATATCCAGCGCCAGGGCCAGCCAAAAGCCAGAAAACGAGCAGAAAAGCACAAGAAAGCTCACGAAATTTCAGGTACTGTATGGGAACCTACATACGCTGAACGAGCCGACAGAAACAACCCAGCTTCAACGCCAAACTCGAATAATACTCTTACACAACTGTTCATCACTAGTACGGCCCCTGTCCGCACCGCTTCATCTCTTACTTCACAATTTCCTTCTCTCACAACAAGGCTGACTCCAAACTCGAACAGCAACGCGTAACCAGGCAACATCCTTGACCAGCCACTCCTTCATAACTACCAACCTCCTAGAACTCGGGGGTACGCGGGACGTGGTCATACTGATTAATGCAACTGGACAAGAGAAAATATATGAAATCATACATAAACAAGATACTTTTAGATAAACTTCGAGAATGCACCAATCTTCATTGTAATACTCATCTAAACTGAAAAATGAATCTGGTTTTCTTAAATGGATTTCAGGATCTTTTCAGCACCGCCAGACAACGTTTAGTCAATTCAGCCCGATTTTGGTGTTTTCAGACAGTTTTCTGTGGTTAAGAATCTTTACGTGAAACTAAGTACCGTTTTGGTTTTATATAAAATCGATTATTATGATCTACAAATATTTCATATACATTACACTATAATGCTCATATTTTGATCAGACAAACTTGTTTTTAGATTTAGAAGTACAAATGAGAGCATGTATGTGACGGCAGCTCAAAAACTAAGTCATTGTTTAGTGATTAAGAGATTGTAGACGAGCGTTCAATTTAGCCTCTGTTGTCGCTAGAGGGTCAACCTTTGCGCCAGGAATCCTGGCCAAAAGAGCTTCGAGAACCTTGCTCAGCTAATCATAGGACAGCGAGATCCCCCACTTTCGACGAAGGAAGTACCCATAGTTTTGTCGATTTCTGCGTTGCGCTTTTCAAAAGACCTCTTCTTAATATCGGTTTTGCTATAATTGAACTTCTTTTTTCTGATTCCTCATCTTTGAGTATGGTGAGGCAGGTATATGCTTGTACGTATTGCATAGCCTATCCCCAATACAGCTGCCGCTGCTGCGGGTCTTCGTGTTCGCATTAGTTGCCGCCATGAGGGAATGGGAGAATGGCAGCAACCAAGACGAACGCTAAAAACAAACGTTGATCGCAAATAATTGGGTGTGTCCCATCCAGATGCACTTTTAATATTCATTTACAGACGCGCTTCGTGGCCCTGTACTCCGTAAATTTTACGCTTAAGGTGCTTGGTGCAGGGCATGTGTAACCTACTGGACTGTAAAGTATAGCAACCAACAGAATACACAGTCTCGGAAGCACTCATGACCTGTACCTGGACAGCATTAGCATATACGAACAACCCTAGTCAGCTTGTGCGCACTGCAATACATTGTAACGACTACTTCAATGTCGAAGTTCAACATTCCCCCGCAGTGCAGACACCCTTGAATCGGCTGCGGCTTGTCGTGGCTGCCGTGTAGTTCGCTTTTCCATCGTTGATTTACATTGGTCCACAATGTGCCTATATACACTCGATTCGTAATGCGGTCTCTGACGAGATCCGACCGGGCGCACATCTTTCATTGGCCAAACCATCCTGAACAGGCTACGAGTGCGTGAACAACCTGGTCATCCGTTTCTACAGGCAAGTCCAGCGTCTCAGTTTCAGACACAACCTCGAAGCAGTCTCGCCACAGCTTGTCCGAACATCTTGATCGCTGCTGCTGTTCTCGAAAAGACCCCGTATCACTCCGTTGTACCTCCAGTAAGTCCGTCAGCACTTTTTACACCCATTTCACGACGAAGACTGTCGATCCTGACCTTGGCCAGCCCTTTTGTCATCGCATCGGCAATATTCACCTTCGATGTCACGTACGAGATTGCAACGTCCTTGAACAATACGTGTTCCCTAATAAAGTGATCTCACGTCAATATGTTCCTCCCGGGAATGGTGAGTCGGATTTTCAGCAATTGCAATGCAAGCTTGATTGTCACTGATCATTGTAGGGCCTTGAGGAAATCCGAGCTCACGCAGCATTTGACGGAGAAATAGCACTTCATGGGCACAGTGAGCCAATACCACGTACTCAGCTTCGACTGTCGACTGAGCTACGATCCGTTGTTTTCGAGAACTCCAAGTAGCAGTAGAGTCTCCTATCAAGGTCACGTAGCCTGACACCGATTTCCGGTCGTCCTCGTTTGCAGCATAGTAGGAATCGGTATACGCTCGAAGTGTTACTGAGTCTCCTCCAAGTTCCAGCCCGAAGTCTCGTGTATCGGATGCACCGCTTGACAGCTTCCCAATGTGATGCACCAAACCCATTAAGGTAGCGACTCACGTCTTGAACTGAGTATGCGAGGTCCGGTCGCCTACCGATCATTTGGTACATCAGCGAGCCTACTGCCTGTCGGAAGTTTATTGCTGCTATCTCTTCTTCTGTCTTCGGAATTTTCCGCTTAGACAATTTCTTTCCAGCTCCGGTCGGAGTTGCTGCACCAGCACAATGGTCCATGTTGTGTCGCCGAATAACTTGGTCAGCATTTGCTGCTTGCGATATCCACAACTTACGATCCCCTCTATCTCGAGTCGCACGAAGCCCAAGTAAGAAACTCACGGGTCCCATCTTGAATGTACCCCCCCCCATTACCTTCTTCAGGGTTGGCATCGCCTTTTTTGACTTGGATACAAGCAGGAGATCATTGACGTAAATTGCTACGATCTCCAGTTCACCTCTGCTTCGCCGAATGTACACACAGGACTCACACGATAGTTTTTCGAACCCTTCGCTCGACAGGAAATTCGTTAGTGCCTTGTGCCAAGCACGAGATATATTGGCCTTGAGTTGGGTTATCATTTTCAACCCTAACAAATATGCTCAAACTTTAGCCAAAACGTTGCGATACATATCCCAGTGACAAAAGAGAGACAGAACGTCGGGGAGCAGACGATCTGGCGCATTTATACAGGCTTGATCGCGATCTGTGATGATGATGGATGGGTTGGATACTTCGTTATCCGTTATCATGACGTGTAGCTGCTGTAAATCCCAAACCAAATCATCTTCGGGGTCACCTGGGAGCCACCACTGCGCTACTGATAAAATCGTGTTCATATTGGTCATGGCAATGATGTTCAGCAAGGAAGGTCGAACATATTAGTCTGCAAGTACATGCCATGATCAAGCGTGTGAGTTCCACTTGTAATACTGTTTAATATCAGGATGCGACCATACGAGGTATCGCAATCCAACGTCTCTGGATCGACCTCGTTCTTGAAAAAGAAATTGGGTCTAGACAACCTCTTTAAAAGCCGCTCAGTTGGAGTATCATTAGCCAAGGCAGTTCGCGGATCTGAGTCCTTGTGGTTCGCGTATCCCTTGCCGTAATTGATGTGTCTGGGTGAGCCTGTCGAATTGTGGCAATCACAACCACCGGCGAAATTTCAACCGCACTTTAAGATGCTATTAAATCTTGGGTAGAAAGGTCTCTCGACACCAGTCGCTACATATCATGTCGTCGATGCCTCGGGTAAATGGTTGGGTCCCTGACGCAGGGTGATTGTGATATTTAGGACGCATCCAAGTGAACACATTTCCACTTTCCCGTACTGTCATTTTTGTCCACTGCGTCAAGGCGAATCTTCATAGTACAACCGATTTTACTAGTTCTGCGGTGTAGACGAACGTGATCCTTCTCACAAAATTTACGACTATTCTGGGTGTGGCAATGTTTGTCAAACTTAAAATCGCGCTGCCAATCGCGCTGCCAATCTTCGTTTTATTTGTTTTTTCTTGCTTTAGCTTTTGGTGACATCAATAATTTGATTCCAAGCATGGAGAGCGGTTTCGTGTTCTTGGCACGAGTCGAAAACGCGCTCGGGGAGAGTTGTGATCCAAAAGCGGCTCGTGCGCTTCGACCGTGGATGCAAGTTCGTTTTGGCGTGAAAAGGAGGACCATACAATCCGTGCCGGAGTAAAACCGTCGAGGGTGCGCGACAGAGCATCCTCGGCCCTGCAAGGTCTCCGCAACAAAGTGCTGGGGGGGGGGGG
>NW_008649057.1:127251-128524 GCF_000247585.1 Phytophthora nicotianae INRA-310
CCTGAGCCTGATGGTTATAACGCACTTCGGTGGACGTCCTCGTCGCGCTGACGGTGGGATGAAATAGAAGTGAGAAAACGTCGCAAATGCTGATTGAATACAGCTCTGTGTTAATAAGAGAATGAAAATGAGGCTCAGTTGGACTAGCACTAGAAAACAGAAATCGTGCAACTAAAAGACTTACCTGGTCAGACTGGTTGTGGTCAAAAAGTTTGAGTCGTGTCCATTGTTGTATAGCGTCATCCATGCGGCATCACACGTACATCCAGGCAACGTGATTTTGAGTGATGACTGTTCGCACCGCGGAACGTCCCAAACTTTCTAGCAGAAAGCAGTTCACTTCAGGATGGACAGTACGCAATCTCAAGCCGTGCCTTGCGAAGGCGTCGCAAAGACGCAGCAGGAGGTCGATATCGTGTTCTTTCTCGTCCATCTTGCCCAGGAGCGGGTTGAAAGGGAAATGGCAAACTTCAAGTGGGATCTAGAAAGGTTTCTGTCCGGTTGGTAGCGCCCATGGCCCGTATGGTGTGCATCGACATGGGTCCCTCTTCATCGACTAGAGCGGCCCAGCTTACTGTATTTGTGGCATCTTTCCTGTGGTATTAGTCGACTTAGAGCTCGAAATCCCACTATATATCCGCAGCAGATATGGCAGTTGCTTTCTGTTGGAAGACGCCCAATGGGACAATAGGGCCATTGTTCTGGGGTTAGAGCGGGATAGCGTATCTGAGGTTTTCTGGATAAGCATTTCCGTTGGCTTTGCATATGGAATAGAAAGGGTGCACAGCCAAAATCCAGCGTATACTTAGCCACTCAACATATAACGTCAGCTTAACCTGTTCAACCCCGAGGTAATATTAGCGATCTGGAAATCACGGCAGTCATGGCACTGTGGGTTCATGGACGGCAAGGACTTCCGGGCAAGCGC
This sequence comes from Phytophthora nicotianae INRA-310, assembly GCF_000247585.1. NCBI lineage: Eukaryota > Oomycota > Peronosporomycetes > Peronosporales > Peronosporaceae > Phytophthora > Phytophthora nicotianae. Next base: position 128,180 of record NW_008649057.1, read on the forward strand.
ACATACAAACGAATCGAACATGGTACTATATAGATATAAATATATAGCTAACGCACTATCTCTCTATATGTGGTGTAAGTACAACAACCTTCTAATGCTAACCAACAAAATGCAATGTATACTGGATGGCTGCCCTTGCTCTTCGTGATTGGCACAATCTGCAACGCAGTCGATGGTTGTACCATATGGAGCAAGTAAAACTGCCCAGGATGGAACATGGAATGATTCTGATTGTGACGGGTCACACAGCACCTTGCGCTGAGGAAGTAGGCTTCCAAGAGTATACAAACTCTAAGTGAACGACCGTTCACGTGTCCCTGGTCTGAGGGGACGAAGTACTCACTT
>NW_008649057.1:131414-132926 GCF_000247585.1 Phytophthora nicotianae INRA-310
GATCCGAAGCTTCGAGGTATGAGGCTTAACAGCCTCCTTTGTGTGGCCAGTTATCGAGTCACCATATAACAATATGATCGCACCTTCCCCCCGTTCGTCTCGATGTCTCCCTACCTGTCGTATAATTCTGCAATTTTATTACGTGTTATTGCTTCTTGGAGAGAGAACTAATGAAGAGGGTTACCTCCTGCGCGCGTGATCATGCGTTCTGCTAGTTGTTGTCAAGGCTGCACCAGGTGTTAGCGTACCTTGTTGACCGACTTCTATTGCACTTCGAGTGTGGCGGGGTTCGTGAAGGCCAGATAAAATAAAGCAGCGTTGCACAGGTTGAGCAGTCGCTGGTGATTGAGTGCGGTGTATCCGCAAACGCTCCGAGATCTTCGCGGACAGTAGCAGATTCAAGTGGTTTGGTAGTGTCACCATCGCTTCATGCGGCGAGTCGAGCTGCAGCGAGTTGGGGCTGATGACGCTGTGGGCGTCGGTACCACCAACGGACAATTCGTTGCAGAAACCCGTCGCCCTCAAAGTCGAAGCATACGTGCTTGCTGCCGACATGAAGGTGATATTTTGGTATACCAAATCGAAAAATCTGAATATATACTACAAAAAAATGGAGAAAACTGTTTTGGAGTTAGGGTAAGCTCGCTTTTGAGTAATACACTTAAATCGCGACAAGGATCCAGCGTACTTGTTTTATCCATACCAAAAAATATCGGACCAGATGACCTTATCGGACCTGTGTACTGCACACATTTTTCTGTTTTGCACACAGTTTATCTCAGATAGGTACGATGATTAGGGGAGTCAAATGCTGATGTGATAGTTAAAGCGTGGTCAAACAGACTGTTTTATAGGCGGCAGGAAATGGCCTGAAACGCCCTCTGGGCTAAGAAAATCGATAGTTTGTATTTCTATGCATTTTTGGCATGAGAGCCATGTGCTCCTAACCTGGCAAATTCAACAATGAGGCTGGATCTTCACGATCGTCCGGATAAATTTACCACTGTCCGGTTATTAAATACAAGCGATAGCCAGTCGTCACAGCTACCACTGCCTATTGGTTACCTCTCTGCGCCACTTGTGTGTAAGATTGATAAAGAAAACTAGTGGTGAGCAGCTTCCTACTTTCAATCATAGCGTCGCCGACAATGGGCGTCGGCCGTCAGTCTTACTTTTTTCCTCGCTACTACCCAGATCTGTCGTAACGAGTGCCCCACCCCCTCCAACGGTGTAGCTCAACTGGAAGAGCGCAAGGCTTCGGCCTTGAGGATGCCTGTTCACACCGGGCCACCGTTATCGTTTACGCATGGGTTGGGCGCCTCGAAGAAGTTCAAGCTACCGAACACAATAAAGGTCGAGTGTGTGCCACGGCAGATGCGACTATGGGCTTCGAAGAAGAGTGAACGTACATGAATTCCGATTATTTGCCCTACTTACTAACCTCCTCGAGTACGTCTTCCGTGTAGCCAGGAGCCGGATCTTGAATTGCAGGCGTCTGGAGAAGTCGGCGAT
>NW_008649057.1:133771-141079 GCF_000247585.1 Phytophthora nicotianae INRA-310
CTCAATACCTTGGCAATCATGTGATCTTCTCTACTCGTGTTGAATATGTAGTTGAATCCCTTGTTTGTGGTGCTTAGGTTCCAAGATTCGCGTCAAAAGATCCAGCGCGCAGTCATCTTCTCACAGCCGTTAGCATGCTGTGACCCACCGCGGCGAAAGGAGTGCGACGTTAGCGCAGCTGACACACCAGCGGCAGGGTAGACGCGATCAAGCACACGGTTAACATGCGCGTAAATCGTCGGTGCCGTGCCAGCACAAGGTGGTGGGGGCACAGGCGTCGAAAGACCAGAGGTCGACGGCGGTGCGTTGAGAAGCTCCACGAGTGGAACATTCGGAGAGAGCGAGGTCGGTGTTTGGAGGACTTGGTCGGGCAGGTTGGCGATGAGAGCTGGGGACGGTGCAGCTTGGACGGAGAAGGCAAGCGCGACAGCGAGCAAGGGACACGTAGAAAAATCGGCATCCGGGAAGAGCGACAGGCCTTGCGCTTCCGATGTCTTGACACGGACCAAGTGTAGGAAGAAGACATCCGCAGCATCAATGGAGATTTTCCGCTTCTTGATCATCGACAGGTCGGAAGCTCTCCCGAACAGGTACCAGAGAAGACATAGGAGAGCAGCATTTTGGTAATCACTCTCAGAACATGAATTAGTATACAAATATACCATCATTTTTTTTCGAGTCAGCCTTCGTACATGGTGGCACTTTTGTTACGAAGCCACCACCATCTCTTTCAAGCAAAAGCTATCTAGGGTTTTCCCCATTTTAAGCAGCCGCGCTTCCAGTGACGCTCGGAGCTGAGGACATTGCTCTAGGAGCCAAATCTTTGCTTGGCGATAGTACTGAATTGCAGTGTTTCGCGCTAGTAGTTTGCCCTTCTTTCCTTCACTAAACGCAAGATACATTCCAAACTTATCCATGACACATACAAAGCTCTTGCCACTTTCATCTGCCTCAATACATTTTCTTACAAATTCCTCTTCAACTTCCTCACCCTTCAAAAACTTCGAGAATGCTGCGACAGCAGTTGCCCTCGCACGTCATGTGTTGCCGGGCTGCAACTCCTCCAAACACATCGTGATGGTCCGATAAGAGAAATATGAAAGTTATATGCCTAACACTTGACAATTGAATGAACACACACATATTTTAGGAGTTCATCGGACCTGATACGCCCGATTGGGTGGTTTAGGTGACTCACCTACACTACAGTGTCCTATTGGCTAAATATACAATTGTTATTAGCTGTGATTGGCTAAAATTCAATGATGGTAGTTAATTGGCAAATTTTCACCATACAAAGTTCAAGTATGGCCCGATAATCTAACATATTTATCCATATCATAAAAATGTCAGTTTGTCGTCCCCAATTTAGCAACTTTTGGGAGTTTTAGTCAATATGTAGAAACCTAAACTAGAGAAATTGGGCTGGTAGTGTCGTTTTTGGGGGGTCAATATTTGTCGAGTCGATAGCTCTCAAATGTAGGTATCCTGCCTCAGTAAAGTTGTGAACCTCCCCGGGACATTCTCGGAGAGATCACGTCTTGGAACTTTTACTATCGAAGAGCTACAAAAGTAATATCCGAGGACATTGGACAAAAGCTGTGCGGACTGGCGAGAAAAGAGTAATAATATGTTGTCGATGCCACGCCGCCAGTTTCTATTGTATTCTGTGACTATTTCCCGCGCCAACAGGAAATCGACGCAATAACGTTGTCGGTTTTCTATATCGGAGACTCTCACTATTGTTTTCCCGACAATTATACGAAAGCAGTAATATGCATTCCGAAGCCAAATATCACAAAGCCGGATATCAAGATATTCCACTTTTAGTGTGTTTTCCATACTTTGTATCGTGTACTCTACTATTGGCACTACTATTCTAGTAGTACGACGATCAATAGTATATTATCGACTACCCGGAGTTGGAGAGTACGAAGAAAAGTTGCCAACGCCATTTTCGCCAATTCTGAACGCGCAGATTCTCACTTCTGCTTTTTCAATCGTTGCGGAAGCCACTCTTCCCCACCCCAGGGCACCTTTCGATACCATGGTGTTAAGTCTGCAGAGGTCTCACACCCTTTTGCATCTATGACTAAAAATTCATCGCCTGAGTCGACGTTGTCTCAGTCACGCTACTTGCAACCCCCGTGCTATAAGAGCGAGCGTATGGCCAAGATCCTAAGCGTCGATTGAGCGGGCCTACCCATGCTCCTTGAGTGACCAAGCGTCAGACCGACTTCAGCGTCAATAACGACTCGATCCCAGGTCGTGGGCCAGCCAGGTTGACTAATTTGTCAAGTAATGCCGCATCGCAATCGACAGTATTCCCACTTGCACACACACACACACACACACACACACATTTCCTTACTACATTGCCTTCTTTTTTTGCATCCATCTATCAAGTGAGCATCAAATTGAAAGCCACTCTAGTTTTTATAATTTAATATATCCACAAAACGCATTTCAATTTCCACAAAAAAATCTCCTGGTGTCAGTAGCCCTTCAGAAAGCATGCACATGGCTCCACATAATAACCCTTTCGCGAGCCACTTAGGTAACCTATAGTATACAAATCTAGCACAGTCGGTATCAAAAGGAGGCATTTTGCCTCCTTTAAGACAAGTGATGGACCACCTTCAAATCTTCCAAGCGTAATTTGCTTGGTTTTTCTATGCCCATAACGATCTGTCGTAAACGCATTTTGCCTCCTTAAACATGGATACATCGTCGTACTTAGTTGAGTTGCTGTTCCAACCTGGCACATATGAGACGAGTCTAATAATCCAGACTGGTCCAGACTAGATCCAGACTGGGTCCAGTCTCGTTCCAGACTGGTCCAGACCCGTTCCAGATTAAAATAGCGAGTTCAAACCGTTGGTATTAATATTAACAGGGTATACATATCCGGATAAACGAAGTACCATTGACTTTAGCATTGTCAGCAAATGTACACAATATTAATCACTCTTGAATTTTTTTAACACGTTTGTAATGTCTCGAGCGCTCCCAATGCATTATAAAGGTTTTAATATGCTCCTCTGAATTTCTAGCCGTAGCACATGCGTAGGTACGGTATCGAAGACATTGCAGCATTTTTTTGTCGCCTCGTCCAAGCTGAGGTGCGCCAGTGAAGTGCTCGAAGCTCAAAAGCACGTAGATATCACAATTGTAGCTGTCGTATTGTACTCCAACATCCGAGCTGTAAAGGTGAACGCTATAAGATGGCTCGTCCGCTGTTTTCCGGAGAAGATGTATCAACTTTTGCGCAGCAGCTCGAACAAATGTGACGTACTTTGAGCTCATTGGGTCGTAGATGTGTACTTCCCGTGATGAAGACCGTACCATGATGCTGCACCAATGGTTTCTGTTACAGTTGACCGGTATAAGGACCACATCACAGCTATTCGCGCGCAAAAAAGCAGTGATGTTATCGGTATTGACCGTGATCTCCCCATTGAGAATGATACCCAAGTGTGATGGATCAATTAGTGTAACATTTGGATCCGTACCGAATAATTTTTCGGCAACCACGCACATTGTGTCATCACCGATACAACCTCTAGCAGCAAGATCCAAAGCATGTATCTGTATCTCGACAAATTAGTACATTAACGAAATAAATATCCAATATGAAAAAAATTAGGTCGTACCGATTCGCGATTCAGCGGTATATTTTCTAGTTTCTTGAACAAATCGTCACTGTGTTCCACCTCGAAATGTTTTGGGAAGTCGTTTTTTAAGTCGATACACTGTATCCACTCTTTAGTTTTGTCGATCCTTGACACTGCTTCCATCACTCGATGCCACTTCTTCATTAACATGAGTGTAGGTGTACTGAAAACTTCAATCCCCGTCACTTCAACTGCTACAGCTTTTTCAGCCAGCCCAACAAACTTACGCTGCAAAGCAGACACTTTTGCGTCACATATCGAGAGACAATCCATGGGCAAAACGCGATGGAGCTGATCTAAATCGATTATAAGCTTGGAACCAGGTAAACTCGAAATTGTGTGAGCTTTCGGCGGCTTCAACTTAGTCTTTAACCCAAAAACTTGAAATTGCTGCAGAGATTTAGCTGTTGCGTACGTTTCAGACCCGGTCAAGATATTTTGGACGGATGCTAAACTCATATTCAAGTTGACAAGGTTAGAATCCATACGCGTCATTCTGATACCTTTGTTCACGGATTTTTTCTTTGCTCTTGGCTTTGTTTTAGGTCTTCCACGAGCTCGGCACGGAGAAATTATCTGAATATCGTTGTCGATTGAAACGACTCGAGTTAGAGATTTGCAAATACCAGGTGCATCTTTATCAATTCCACTGTTGTCAATTCCAGTATTGCAGTTGCTTAACGTGTCAGGTATGTAGTTGTTGGAAGTCTCACCATTATTCCTGCTTGTCGTACTTAAAGATGTCACGGATTCACTGAAGTCAGGCTCTAGAGAATAATTTGAACCGCTCTCCTCGATCCACGTTGCTCCAATACACCACCAGTGTATCTCGAAGAGCTCGGGTTCTGGCTTTCATAGCCGCGTCTACCATAGCCGAGCTCAATCATGTGCTTCATGTAGTGCCGATGCTTATCAAATTCACGTTCACTTGTAGCGTACACCATAAGCCGAATGCAATTGCGTAGCTGTTCCTTCTGGTACACACTAAAACCGTAAACTCCATTCGCAAATTCCTCTTCAAGATACTTGATAACGTGTAATTGACAGAGTAAAACCGACCGCTTTCTTGACGCAACCTTTTCCCTTGGCCACTGTACTTATATTTTCCTGCATGAGTACACTCTAACCCTTTCGAATACTGCTCGAAAGAGTGTGGAATGTGCGAAGCTGGATCCTTGATTTTCGCATTACGGGCTTTCACAGTTTTATTTGTTCTTGTTCGAAACAGCTAAGTAGCAAAGATTAGAGAATTGAAGCTCTGACAGTACGTATCGCAGTTTAGGCAGTACCTGGTAGGTCTGCGCTTCATACTCACGCACAAAAGCATGAAATTCATCCCACGAATCAAACTGGAGCTTTTCCAAGGCAGGTCCTGTACTACAAGAAGGAGGAGAGGCTGCCAACACTGGCGAGGAAGCAGACTCCACTTCGAGCGGCGAATCTTCATTCGTGTTTGCTGATATATCTCCGCCACTTGAACTGTCGACACCCGTTGTGTCTGTACGCTTTCTTCTACCAGCAACGCTAGCCATTGCTTCTGAGAGTCCTGGCAAAATGAGTTCGTGTAAATGCGTCTGTCAGTTTTGCTTCTATTCCTGACCGACAGCACAGTATACACGTTCGGATGCAGAACCGGTTTTATTTGACGGCTTTAGGGTAGTATGTTTTCGTGACCAAGTGGTTCCTAGGTTGGAACAGCAACCACTCTCTAGTTGAAAACCCGGAAAAGGGGGTATTCTGCTTCACTTGAATCTTGTAAGGGCATGAATGGTGTGCGCCACATAAGCCAAACTTGCAAAGTAATCCTTATGGGGCTGCATTAATACAATCGAGCCACACTACCAGGATAAACAATCACGTAATGAATGCAAGTAGAGGTGCAGGCCTGTTGGTCACCTTGGTGCTGCTTTCGTGTGAGCGATGTGTTCTAATTTCTCTAAATATTCAGAATTCCCTATCCTTCGCGTCGCGGAGACACGAAGTTAGCTTTAATTCGAGTTTGAAATAGACACTGTACACCAATTTCTTCAATTTCTTTGCACGTGTCATGGCGGTATTGCTTAGCCTAAAAAAACGTATGGGACTCGAACATTATGATTGATGTCAGAACACTACCCTGACATAGTGTGTTCGGACCAAAGTAAGGAACAGGTAAGGTATCGATAAGATTCGGCTTGCAGTGACGACGCACTAACCAACGAACGACTCTACATGTACATCATTTTTAATACCTGCAAAGAAAGTTTATCGAGAAGTTCCCACGTGATTCGAACGTTCAACGCGTGCGCTCCGGTGTTTTTCGGGCTTGTGTGGTCGCTTCGCGAGATTGTAGACAAGGAACGACACAGGTTTGCAGCCGAGTAGAAGAGTGTCAGCAGTGTCGCATTGGCTTGTTACAAGAACCTTTTGTAAATCCCCAAGCCTCGTAATCGCTTGACCTCAAAAACACCTGAGCGCCTCAGATCCTTATGCCGTGTTGCTGTGGTGGAGATAGGCGCACAGCTGCCTGAGGCTTGTTTGATAGCCAACCCTTTCTCTCTTCATTTGCCCACAATTCAATTGCCAGTCGTCTCCCACTCAGACAACATCTAACCCGGTTGGCGATGACCTCTCTTCCTGAAAGAGACCCACCTTTCCGGTCTCAGAGCTACCAGGATACGGACTTGGACAATCACGCCAAGAAGCGACCGCGTCCCTCTCACGATGAGTTTATCCAGCATTTCACAGCATCAACTGAGCCTCGTCCGCGTGGCAGACCCCGCGTATCCAGCAAAACACCGCTTAGTGCTACACACGAGATCCGTCGATTAAGAGCTCAAGTAGCTTCTATGGAAGAGGAGCTGCAGAAGCTGCACTCCAAGTGGACAGAACAGCTCCCAGATTCTCAAACTCTGGCTACTGCGCAGCGTACGGCCCGCGAGAAGCATGAAGTCACCCAGACAGAAGCCACACATAACGAGCTTCAAGGGATTCTTCTCCAGCAGCAATTGATGTTCGCTACACTACAGTCGGCTCTCCTTCATGCACCACTTCATTCAACTGGCCAGGATATTCTCAAGGCTCTGCATTTTAACACGCAGCTCAGTCGTGACCCAGAAGAACGTAAGAAAGCGCTCATGGTGCATCACGCGCGATCGGTTGCCTCTATACCGTCGGCCGTGGACAAAATAGCTCAAGTCGCGATCGACAAGGCCCTCGCACATAGGAAGGGTGCTGATATCGACAAACCCGCCACACCGTTGTCCCAGATCGACATCACGGGCTGTAAGGACTTCTCACTTATTTCGAGCGTGTTCATGTCTGAGATACCGCATACCTCCCTGAAGAAAGTACACGAAGCCATCTCGAGATATTTCGACGACATTCCAGCGTGGATGGAGCGCCATTTTGGCATTGATGCGGAGCGCAAGAGACTCAACAATGCGGACTCTCCGGCTGTGTATTGGAGATTAAAACTTGACGGTAGTGGAATCCCAGCAACGGTGAACCACGTCTTTTGTTCGGAACTTACCAACTCGTACGGAATGTTTCACATCGACGCCATCACAGACGATCCGTTGAACCCCGTGTCTTCGACTAATGTGGTGGAGTATGGACTCAATGGGATCACAATTACCCCGCGGAAAGATCCGAT
>NW_008649057.1:141179-159186 GCF_000247585.1 Phytophthora nicotianae INRA-310
GCCATCACAGACGATCCGTTGAACCCCGTGTCTTCGACTAATGTGGTGGAGTATGGACTCAATGGGATCACAATTACCCCGCGGAAAGATCCGATAACAGGCCAGATCACGTCGGTGACTTTGCGGTGGTTAGTGGTCTACCGCTACAACCTGTTGCCGGATGACCCCATTATTCGACAAGAACTGGAGAATATACGACCCATATTAAACGGTGACCTCATCACCTCCGCAGTGTGTGGCTATCTCCAAGAGAGCCAACAGCCAAGCCCTCAAAGCGATTGAATGTGGTGCCGTATAGAGAAGCCATCGACAGAAAGACTCGTAAAGACAGTAACGTTAGAGTAACGCTGTGTTGTTATAGAGTTTTAGCGTGTTATAGAGTTTTAGCGTGTTATAAAGTTGAATTTCGTTTACAAGTATCCTCTACCACAAATTGATACTACTACACGAGAATCACATTCCGCTTTGTTTAACGTGTCTAGGCAACATTTCCGACATCCTTGAGGGAATTTTACTGATGGTATTTTATCGAGCACTCTTGGAAGTACATCGGAAACCAGTCTGTTCGACCACCGAGTCGTTGCAGTGATTCGAGTCGTAGTTAGTGAACTCCAGTGCTTGCACGACAGACGTAGCGGAAGCGCATTTTAGAGATCCGGTCGCATGTCGGCCTGACGTCACCAGCAGTTGTATTCGGCCTTGGCAAAAAACAGCAGACTGAGGGAGTCCGAGTACACTATCGGTAACTTTTAGAGGAGCCAGCCCCTCATGAATGCAGCCATTACTCGGCTCCAAGCATCCAGCAGTTCTTTGCAGCTGGATTGTGTTGTGCATCCTAGCACGCTCCGGAGGTGACGACCCACAGTTCTGATTGGCTATCATATTGAAGCTATGATGAACAAGTGGGCACACCGAGATTGATGTACAAGGTGGAGCTAGAACAATAGACCGATATTGGGTTGTATCAAAATTCTCCATCATAGCCAACTCCCTCGCTAGCTAAGCATAGCAACCTCGATGTTTGCCCCTGTACTTGAGCAGTGCACGAGTAATGCAAACATCGGAATGCTTCCGTCCTATCCGTCACAAAATAACAGACTTTGGCGCATGTGTTCACAGCTCAAACCGGATCCCCAACAGCCGTGTGAGCTGTTCAGGTAACTCAAGCATGTGCAAAATGGAGCGCCGCAACCGTGTCTGTCTCATTTAAGCCAAATCTATCGAATCTCCACCTGCGGATGACGCTGTACCGCTCAAATCGAGCGTACAGTGTCATCCGCTGTTTACGCCTCGGTAAACAGCTGGTCTCAAAGCTAGTCCTTCCTTCGGGCACAGTTTAATTCCCAGTCCCCGTGCAGGACATCCACACGTTCATAACTATCTTTGGGCCATCGTACGGGGCTTTTACGACCCTCTTCCCGAAAAATGCATTCAAAAGTTGGGTCCGCCGATGACACAACTAGTGCAAGTCAAGCATCCAAGAAGCGTCAACGAACATCCCAATCTGATGAAGGTACAGGTATCATCAATGTGCCTGCTGATGTTAATCGTCCGTCCCGCGTGGTCAACAAACCCGTTAGTGCCACCCACGAGATTCGTCAGCTGCGAGACCAAGTCGCAGCAATGGAGAACGAGCTCAACCAACTGCAATCCAAGTGGACTGAACAACTACCCGACACATCGACACGAGCGACTGCGCAGCATTCAGCTCGCGAGAAGTACGAGGTGGGTCAGACTGAGGAGAAGCACAACAAACTGCAAGACATTCAAGTAGAACAGCAATTCATGTTCGCCAGCCTGCAAACAGCCATCTTGCACGCCCCATTGCACTCAAGCGGGAAGGAAATGCTGAAGGCGTTGCACTTTAACACTAGTCTCGGACGTGATCCGGAACAGCGCGAGAAAGTGTTGCTCGCACATAACAACCGTTCGCTTTCTACAATACCTTCGATCGTGAAGAAGATTACACAAGAGGCAATGGATAAGGTGCTTGCACAACGGGGCAAGGAGGACGCAAGCAAGCCAGTGATTCCACTCTCTCAAATTGACGTCACGGGCGGCAAAAACAGCTCGATTGTCTCGAGCGTGTTCATCTCGGAGATTCCAAATGCGACATTGGAGGAAGTATACGAAGCGGTTGCTTCTTACTTTCAGGACCTCCCGACTTATATGAAGCGCCACTTCAGCATTGATGTGAAGCGCGAAAGACTCAACCGTGCAAACTCCCCGGTCGGATACTGGCGCTGGGCGCTCGACGGGAACGGGATTCCTGCCAGAGTTAACATCGTCCTATGCTCAGAGCTCACAGCATCACACGGTATGTTTCATGTCGATGTCATTACGGATGACCAGTTGTATCATGTATCCTCGGTACAGTTCGGAATCTGCGGAGTAACCATTACGCCTCAACGTGATCCCCTAACGGGAGAGATCTTGTCGGTGACGCTGCGGTGGTTAGTTTTGTACCACTACAACTTGGTACCAAACGACCCGGCACTCGCGAGAGAGCTGGAGATCATTCGGCCTATTCTGAACGGTGACCTCATTACTTCCTCAGTGTGTGAGTATCTTCAAAAGAAACAGTTGTCAAGTTTTAGGAATTAAGTGGTGAATGTACGGATCACTTCTCTTTGCTCTAACCGAAAAAAAACTTAACTGTAAATTAAAGCTTTAGAATACAGTAGAATGGGCTGTGTTGATTTCAGGACCTCCACCATGGGTTCCATGCGCTCTACTTGTACAGGGTACGAAAAACAACGCTTCAATGATTGGTGGGCGTGCGATGCGGATCTCTTCTACACAGAGTGGTCAAGCAATCGCGTGCGGATCGAGTTAACGAACCATAGACGGCCGCGTCATCAGCTTGGTGTGTAGTGCAACAACGTAGCGCTACCAGGCTTTGCCTGGCAGGAAACATCAGCTTTGAAACTCGCCGATCTTGAGAATCACGTACAGTACGCTGGAACTTAAATATAACTACAGGCCATTAAAAAGGTTCGCCCGACACAGGCAGTAGGTAAAGAATGCACGGAGATTCAATCTCCATCAGGTTTTGAACCGTGCGTTGCACCCCACTTTCAGTATTTGCAACTCGATAGGACAGGACAGTAGTCTTGTACTGCGATTTCCCAAGCCGCGTTTGTAACTAAGATTTGTCAACCAAGGTTAGGAATCACGGGTTGACAAAGGAATACTCTGATTCCCTAAGTAAGCAACAAACATCGTAGTAGTATATTTATCGCGAGGCAACACATGTAAAACTAAAACCAACAAGTAGATTTAATCAGTTCAACGTCTTGAATAAACCACGACTGATAGACCAGGCTACAGGAACAGTTTCGAGAATAAAAAATGATTTTTATTAATGCCATGATCATGTGGCAATTTCTGTAGTAGCAGGGCGGGCTGCTGCACCGTCCAATAAACTTCAAAAACGTTCGGGTCCCCATCACAGGATCGGATTTGTACACGTCCTAAAGGCAACTACACTTGTGAGAACATTTCTTGCATGTACGTACGTACAGAAAATGTCAGAAAACTTGTTCGCACACGTTTTAATCGCAATCAAGATTCATGCGGTGCCCTCCAAGATTGTGAGATTTGCGTGTGGAGGGCTGGGGCGTGGGAAACACGGGAAACACGGCAAAGCTGTTCGCTGAACAACAGCCGCGTAAACTTTGATTGACACCGAAAAACAGGCGTGGGTGTCTCCGCTCATTCTTCAAGCAGCCAAGAGGAGAGACAACTCGGCACCACAGTCGCGATTTGTCTCGTTGGCTTGTGGACACAGTTCACGTGGCGTATTTCTTGATTCCCCTCCAACAGCTCAGTCTCACATTCTAGAACGGAATGGTGGTCATGGCCCCTCTTCCAAGGCTTGGCTCTCCTCGTAGAACCTATAGCTGTCCAGAACCGGGTGCCAACGCGCACGCTATCAAGAAACGCCGTCGTCTGAGCGAGATTCCCGATACCAACGAAGATGTTATCTTCGCACTTACCGGAGCAACTACACGACCGCGTGGCAGGCCCCGAACTTCGACCAAAACGCCGCTTACTGCCACGAACGAGATCCGAATGCTGAGAGCTCAAGTGGCGTCCATGGAAGAAGAGCTTCAGGGTCTTCAGTCTAAATGGGCCAGTCAGATTCCGGACGAACGAACGCTGGCCACCGCGCATCGTTCCGCTCGCGAGAAACACGCGGCTAATCAGTCCGAGAAGATGCACACCGAGCTCCTGCATCTCCTTCGACAGCAGCAGCTTCTGTTCGCTACGCTACAAACCGCCGTTCTTCATGCCCCACTAAACTCGAGTGGAGAGGAGATGTTCGAGGCGTTGCACTTCGATACGCAGCTAGGACGTGAGACCGAGGAGCGGGAGAAGATGCTCACAGCGCACAACGAACGCTCGCTTGCCACGCTGCCGTCTATCGTGAAAAAGTTCTCGGAAATGGCCATTCAAAAGGTGCTGGACAAGCAGAGCAAAGGTGCCACGGAGAGCTCCGTGATGCCGCTGTCTCAAATAGAAATCACCGGTTGCAAGGACTGCACGCTGATCTCAAGCGTGTTCATCTCAGAGATCCCACACACGTCGTTGGAAGAGGTGTACGCGGCTGTGCTGGCCTATTTTGACGCCATTCCGATGTCGATGAAGAAACATTTTGGCGTTGAGGCCAAGCGAACGAGGCTGAACAAAGCTGAGTCGCCTGTGGTGTACCGACGCTCGACTTTCAACGGTTCTGGAGTGCCCGCGACTGTGAACAACATCGTATGCTCAGAGCTGACTGCTTCGCACGGCATGGTCCACATCGACGCCGTGACGGAGGATCCGCTGCACCCAGTGTCTGAAGCAGCTTCGTCACAATATGGAATCTGTGGTCTCACGATCACTCCTCGGAAAGAGCCCGTGACAGGGAAAACTCTTGCTGTGACGCTGCGTTGGGTGGTCGTGTACCGCTACAACATGCTACCTTGTGACCCCTCCATTAAGGAAGATCTGGAGATAATTCGACCTATTCTGAATGGAGACCTGATCACTGCGTCCGTGTGTAGCTACATTCAACAGAAACAGCAAGGACCTTGAAGATTTCTGATTATTCTCGGTTTCATTGCGATCTGATCATTATGTGAAAGTTCAGATAACCTATCAACAATACACCTTTAATTCCATATTTTACAACCGACCATTTCATCATATCCTCTCTCTTGCGTCTGACAGTCACTTGGAGAACTATTGGGTATCTGTAGCTCGTACACACTAGTATATTGTATTCAATCGCGTGTTCACCGTTCATTTCTTTTTAACATCGGATACATGTACTCATAGTCATGCTGATGGCAATGCAACGCTGTGCGATGATCTCGTACTGTAGACGAAGAAAAGTTCAACTCCAGCACGGAGGCATCAATCGATGCGTCTTCGGTTGAGCTGCACGCAGCTTGCGTGAGCACAGTGAAACTGTAGGTGGTGATTCCCACGATAGCAAGCACAGGTATGTACACTGTACTTGCTATTGTGGGAATCACCACTGGAAGACAGCACTGGAATACTAACCGCAGAGATCCCACGATTTGTTCCCTTGCTGAGATTCACTTTACATGTACGTTTGAATCGGGCCAAATGCTGCACTTGAAATGCAGTCGATGAGCGGTGGATTGCTTTTTCTACGGTAAGAAAAAAAATAGATTGCAACAGCCTCTGGAGTACATGTACATGTAAACTTAATGGTATTTTACTCTATACGTGTAAAACAGTTCTTTCGCATAGACATAGTGTGTATCTCTCAGCTTGAACTGTGGCGATTGATCCAATTCTTAAACCTTGAACAGAACACGAAGTCGTTGACTTTCACATTCCTATTACGCTTTCCCGTAAATGACAAACTGTCGTGGACTTGATGTGTGGAGGGGTCGGGCGAGAGAGAGCGAGTCAACCGTGCCACCATATGAAATATCAACACTTCGCCGCACAAACACCACCACTTTGAGGGTGATTCCAGTTCGAATACATGTGTTGTACGTAATGGACATGTATTTCGAGAGCATGTCGTGTCGTTCGGAGCCACCCCCGAAGGCATGCATCAGTACAATTTGCAATTCCCCTTCTCGAAGTCCACTGATCAACCGCCAGCTCCAACCAACCCGAGGCTCCGCATTAGTCAATTTAAAGGTTCCTCCGCTCAACCCATGGTTCTGATGGACTTCGTTCCCCAAACGGACTCGTCTTCGAGATCTCAAAGCTGCTCTGAAGCAGAATCTCCGACACAGTCCTCCAAGAAGCGACAACGAGCATCTCTGACGAACGAAGACATCATCGCCGCAATCAAAGGAGCAACACGGTCCCGACGAAAGCCACGCATTGCCAACAAAACGCCACTCACTGCGACTCATGAACTTCGTCTGTTGAGAGCGCAAGTGGCTTCCATGGAACAGGAACTCCGCGGTCTGCAGTCCAAATGGAATCAACAGCTACCAGACAAGCGCGTACTGACCTCAGCTCAGCGTACCGCCTGTAAGAAACGCGAAGTCGCTGTGACCGAGGCGGCACACGCTGAGCTCCAGGAGGTGCATCTACAACAGCAACTGATGTTCGCTACGCTCCAGGCGGCTATTCTTCGTGCTCCGCTTCACTCTAGCGGCCAGGACATCCTCAAGTCGCTACACTTCGACACTCGCTTCGGGCGCGATCCGGAGGAGCGTAGTAGGATGCTGAGCGCTCATAACGAACGCTCCCTCGCTACGGTACCGTCAATGATGAACCGGCTTACGCAAATGGCAGTCAACAAAGTACTTGCGCTTCAAGACGAAGCCCAAGGGAGTAAATCGATACTACCGATTTCACAGATTGACATCACCGGCTGCAAGGACTACACGCTGGTTACCAGTGTCTTTATGTCAGAGATTCCGCATAATTCAGTAGAAGACGTGTATGCTGCGGCGTTAGCCTATCACGACGCCATTCCTGCTACAATGAAGCGTCACTTCGGTGTTGATGCGACGCGTACGAGGCTTAACAAGGCCGACGCACCAGCAGCTTACTGGCGATTGACACTTGACGGAGTGGGACTGCCAGCGAATGTGAACCACATCTTGTGCTCCGAGCTAACGCCTTCGCATGGGGTGATTCACATGGACGCCGTATTGGACGATCCGCTGTATCCAACTTCCCAGCCAAGTGCACTGGAGTTCGGTATCTCTGGTCTCACAATGACGCCGCGGAAAGATCCATTGACGGGAAGAACTGTGGCTGTGACGCTAAGATGGGTGGTCTTGTACCGCTACAAGTTGTTCCCGGATGACCCTGCCCTCAAAAAGGACCTGGAGATCATTCGTCCCATTCTGAATGGCGATCTCATCACGGCGTCAGTGTGCGGTTATATTCACGAACTCCAGCAGAAACAAAGCCCGCGCAGCTAGCTGGAATGAAGATAATAATTATAGTATTTTATATGTTTATGAATGTTTTTTTGTATAGACGGTTGCGTCAGCATATCGAACGAGCTAACATTGTGGTGGGCTTCTACTATTAATCATAATGCAATTAAAACGCAATACAGGTAAGGTAGTCTATTTAGCTGATGAATTATTCAGACAGATTGTCTACATGGGTGGCGATGTTAAAGCTCCTGCAATGCTTTGCTATTGCACTTTATGCACTAGTACAATATCATATTAACGAACGTTGTTTGAAAAAAAAAAAGCTCGATCAATTTAATTTATTGCCTGTTATTTCACCAATAAATATGAGCTGCGATCCACCTCCCACAATAAAATGCATGTACGTGCGGGTGCCACTAACAAGATAGGCGACATAAACGAATAGAACACACGAGCAGCTTAGTATTCGTTTAGAGAACCTACGTCTAATATGCGGGGTAAGAGAGTAGTGCTATAGAAACATAGCCCAAAATTTAAGGTACATCGTTCACCAATCGTGGTAAGAAAAAATGCTTCTTTATTTAATACCATCGTGCTGGTTAAACCTCAAATTGCCATGCGGGAGTGAATGATATCTGTGGCTATCGGTACATTGTTGGAGTTTCCACGTGTTATATATCGAACAGACAGCAGAAATCAGAAGAACGGCAAGTTTGCGGATTTTAGCATTTCACTCTACCGTCTAAATGAATTATCTGACTACAGCATGGCCCGCTCAAGTGCTATGCTCCTGGAGCTATACTATGTAAATTCTCGCAGTGCGGTAGGCTACAGTTCTTAATTATTACAATATTGTGTGTGTGTGTGTGTGTGTGTGTGTAAATTGCTTGTTGATACTATGGCTTTATCGCACAAGTTGGTAGTCGTTACAATAGTGTATACATGGGTCAGGTTTTGCACATTATAAGAGTGACACGAGCAGAGTCTTTAAAGTTAGAAATTAAACTTTTTGTATCGTGTCTCTTCAAGTTGAGGTTCAGTATCAGTAGTCACATGTAAGCTATTAATACATGAATCTTGCAGAACGATGAATCCTGGCGCCCGTACAGGATAGAGAGAGCCTGTTTGCGTCGAGCGGAACAAGAAATCGGCCTGGTGACTAATTTATTCATACCTATCAGTGATGATATTGACGGATAGTACCGGGAAACACGTACAAATAGTATTAGTAAATCCATGTTACTACAGTTGTATTAGATAGTAATACTTTTAATATTACTGTAGTAAGCTACTACTAGTAACATGTAGAGTACACTTTGATGCACATATTAGTTCTTCGAACTAAAAGACACATCCATTGATGCTAGCTACAGTAGTTAGCATCAATGGATGTGTCTTTTAGCGGCCTACAACACTATGTGTAGTAGTCCGAAGTAATAGTAGAGAGATTGGGTCATAGCTGTGCAAGTACCTAGAAACCACGAGTTCATTGCCAGGCAGCTACATAACAAACAATTGCATCTACATATGGATTGCGAAGTCGGTAAGTATACAGTTATTTACATGGCGAAATATCGAGCTCTGTGATACGTGTACGGCAGCAACCTGGATACGCGTACATGAATGCCAAGAATTAATAGTAAGAATTTATGGGAGACTCCCCGATACTATAGAGCGAACTCCTTTTCAGTGCCGACTTCGGTGAAGCTCCTTGCTTATTATTACGTATTGCCCGGTCGCACTCATTGTCGAGTTCACATACCTAAACATATCCAGCCATTTCCAACCCAGGTTGTATTTTTCCTAATGAGGAGAATCTCATTGGCTAATAAGTAGAATTTGACGTATTTCCGGCTTGTATGGGTCCGATACTTTGGAATTCGCAGCCGTACCCGCTGCAAAAGTAGTTGCAGAGACGGTTGACAAATTTACTGACTCTTACAGCCTACCGATACAAAAACGAAGTGTAGTGTTTCGAACCTGGTTGCAAAAATCCAGCCATCCACCCCCTCACAATCAAAGACGCGGAGCAGGACACAATATCGATGAGCACAAAGCGCTACAAGTCAATTATATGCGAGTTCATGACGTTTAAAGTCGACCACACCTTTGCCGCGGACACTATCTTCAATCAGGACATGCTACTATCGATTACCTCTGACGACGTGTGCCGTTGGATGAATTCTCACGCGTTTGGCGATCCGAATCCTACTGAGGACGCGAAGCCAGTAAATACCAGAGCGTCTAACTTGGAATTTGCAACAAAAAAAAGCCATCTCCTCCTTCATGCCTCGGCGCACAGTGGCTTGGGACCCAATACGCAGCGAAGGTAACCCCACTAGATCCGAGGCTGTAAACGCGGTGATCAAGAAGGTTAAGCGCTGCGAGGTTCGTGGGGAAGGCGTGCAGTCGGCAGCTAGGCGCCCGATTGAGTACGAAGAGTTCATCAACCTGCTGGACCAAGTTCATTCCAGCAACGACAAAGGGGCCATTAAGTATCTAGTGTCTGCTGTGCTCACCTTGCAATGGCATCTCATCGCCCGCATTGACGATATGATGAAGATGAAGTTTGACAGTTTCTCGTGCAGTATCCACCACCCGGGAACTCTTAACTGCCAGCTGCGCTGGTCAAAAAACATATCTGAGGAGCGTGATGCTCCGGAACAAATTGTACTTGGCAGTATGAACCCTCGTGTATGTGTACTACTTAATTTGGCGGTGCATGTGGAGACGACTGACAGTATAGCAGTCTCGCCTTACGTATTTGGTAATGCGCAAGACGGTGATCGAGTCATCCGACGCTTTCTTCAAGATATTTTCGATGGAGCTGACTTCCACAAGCTAAAACCTGGCAATCTCGGTACACACAGCTTACGAAAGGGAGCTGCAACGTACGGTAGTAGAAGCGGCGTTCCAAAGGACTTTGTTAAATGATGCGGAAGGTGGCGCACACGAAAAAATGTTGTCGACGTATACATCGACAACACTCAACCATATCCGGACGCTATAGCGGCTGGTAGGTTGGCAAGTCCTCTAGGTCCATGCTGCTACACTCTCCAAGAAGGTGTACAGGCCGTCACGATTGACTTGCTAGTCAATCACATTGGTCCGGCTATTAAAGAAGTTATGGGGGAGGGGGTCGCTCGGGTGCTGGCGCTGCCGCTGCTGTGGGCGTCTTTGGTTCCAAGTGGGAGTTTCGACTACGATTTGGTTCAAATTGCACTAAAACAACGCGTTATTCAAGCCTATATCGATGCCGGAGACAACACTGCAGTCAACCCCGTGAAGCGTGTGCCCTTTCACATTGTTGGTGATGGAGCACAACTTCAACTTGTTGAGATTCGTCACGACGCTACGGATGGCAGTGGGAATGAGCTGATCCAAGGCATCACAGCCTCGGACAACATGCGTAAGGAGTTTGCAGCCGTTCACTCCCAGCTCTTTGGCATGCAGCACCAGATTGCTAACGTTCTGAATGGGGTCCTCAGGCTGAGGACGGAAAGCCAACGAAACAAACAAAAGGTAATGGCGGTTCTGCGACGTATAGCATTGCAGCCAGCTGCTCGTACTATACGACGAAATCCCGTATCCATGGAAGATGACGGCGAAGTATTAGCTGCTACTGCTTCTGATACTCACAGCGTACGGCTCTCAAAACGACCAAAAGATCTTTACGAGTTGTGGGGGGAGTACGAGTTTGGCTTGAATGGGGTGAAGGCAGCAAGAGAGTACACGGCGGCTGAACGCGGAGCCAACAAGTTTGCCTACTCACGCCGTAAGATGTTTTGGGATGTAGTAGCCACAATGGTTAGAGCTGGATATAGTAGCGATGTCGCTGTGGACAGGATCTACGCTATTTACGGTCGACAGCTCCCGGTAACCAGCATTCTACTTGCACTTCGCCGTGACAAGCAGCAAGGTGGTCATCCGTCACTGCGCTTGTAGTTTTGACCAATAGAATCGTATACAACATCCTATGTACCAATCAGATCACGGTTGCACACTCGGTTGCACGCTTGGCCGATATTTATACAGTATGTTCATAACTACGAACTTTTCCATAATATTTTTAATAATATTTTAAAAAAACCGTACTTAAGAAAATACATTTTAATAAAGTAAAATAATGATACAAAATGTAAAAGTGCAGTTTGGCTTCTTATATTTGTGCTTAATAGTTGCTGAAAAACAGTTTAAGCTTATCATAGTTATCTTCATGTGTTATTTGGTAGTTTAGTAGAGTTTAATAATATAGAGTGAAAGCTTTTATCTTAGCTTTTTTTGTTTAACTTCATTTACTCAGAATCGCCCGCCGATCGGGGTAAACGCAGTGTTATGAAGCCAAATGAACCAAAAGTTACTATAACCTTTTTTAGTGAGTGAATTGGTCGAACACATTCTTCATTGCGAGGCGGAATATCCGGGCGTTGAAAAAAAAAAACTATGGCCGGTATGACGATCAATAGCAATAGAGATCCGACACCGTACGGTAAAGCGTGTGCTTCCAGAACTGGAGTCCTCCAGCTGTTTAGTGCATTGCGCTTCCTATTAATAAATCAAACATCCGCCAAAGGGGTAACCCAAGAATCTGCGAGCTGTAATGTAGCGCACAGACACATCAGCTGATTATGGTGCTCCGGCGTAGGGTTGGAATATGGCGGACAAGTGTACAAGAACTCGTAGACGTTCTCCAGCTGCATTGTTTGGACATGACCTAATTATTCACAACTAGTCGAATTTGCCAGAGCTTGGTGGCTGTGCAAGATGCCGCAACCAGTAACAAAAAATCGAGGTAACCGGTACTATAAAAATCTGTTTTTCCCAAGACAAAACTTCGAGTGCGCTGCGTGAGCTATGCAGCGAATGCTTTTTCCGAGTTGGTAGTACAGTAGTGTCAGATCCTTAGCAAACTACTGCCGGCGAGATCTGCATCCGAGAGGCGAAATTGATGCGCCGAACCTTCTGCTACATGTACTGTACCATGTAGTACATTAACGTGGTCTCTAAGGGGGTCTAGGGGTACTCTAGATGCCATTTTATGCACAGGATGAGCGGATGATGTAACCTAATCCATTACGTCCGTCCACTAGCGTACGCTCAGAGAAAGAATTACTAAATCCTAATGTGAATTCTTAGGAATTGTCAGAACTCGACACTTTAAACGAGGGACCACCAGAGTTATTTTAGTTATTAAAATTCAGTAGTGCGCAAAGTTCCTAAACCTGATATGAGCCAGTTAGGTTACATTGTCCGCTCAACCTGTGCATAAAATGGCATCTAGAGTACCCCTAGACCCCCTTAGAGACTACGTTAATGCACTGTACCCTACAGGGGAATTTGAACACGATAGAGTTTTCAATCAAGAGATCTTTGTTCGGTTTGACACAATCTTTCTTGTAAAGAGGTTTGTGTCATTTTAATAACAACCACTGGAAATTGAGCCATTCTCCGTTTTAAAGCGGCTAGTTTCTTTGCCCTTCTCACTCGATTGCTATCACTACTGACACTATTCAGTCGCGGTTTGCCCTTGCTGATAATTTTCCAAAAGCTCGGTTTACACCATGATTATTCCATCACAAATTAACATGGTCGCGAACACAAAACACAAACTCGATACACATGTAAGAGCAGCAAAGCGCGAATCGAGTCTTCCGTTCCGAGTTGCAGTCGCATTCCGTCCGTCAACAGATATCCGCAATCAAAGCGACCAACGAAGTGGTAGCAAGCCAACGTACAAAGACCGTAGGTGGCAAACTTTGGCCCTCTTCGACGTGCAATTCCTGTCGTTGCGATCGACGTGGCGGCTTGTGGAGCTACAGGATGACGCGGTTATTGTGGAGCGTGCGCTTGCTGGGCTGCCGTCCTCTATGGTCCAGGCTGGAGCGAAGAATGCTGCTGGCGCCAGCATGTTGATCGTGCATCAGAGATCATCTCATCAACGAGGGACAGTGAAGTTCACACTACCGTGAGTCTTGGCACTTTAAATCTGTTGCTGCACCACAACTCTGTTGCACCACAACACGTTATGGTAGCAACACAAATAGATGCGTCGTCTTTGGCCGAAGGCCCATTCTATGGCTGTGCATTTTGTTGAAGGACCAGAAGGGCAGTTGACCAATAACAGCGCCGTTCGGCAGTGCATCACAGACCAAATTGAGATCGTCGATCAATATTTGTACATTCACAAAAAAATATCGTCGCACTCAAAATCCATTCTGGTGACCACAGAACTGCAAGCGGGAGGATGCCAAAGCGAATTCTCTGGCGAGAGCTCGCCTTAACCGCCGAGGCGGGCGAGGGTGAGGCAATCCTGGACGCACTGAAGTCCTTCGACATACGCAAGAGCCACACTATGGTCTGCACGGTCTGCACGGAGCCTGATCCTGAGCCTCACAAGATGCGGTATCGCCTGCTAGTTTGTAGCTCGGACGCGTGCAGCAACAGCTCCAGCTCGGTGTGCGCCTGGCGCGGGAAGTTATTGACCTGTACGGTCACGAGGTGTGTGTCTATCTACGACTTTGGAGACCACAACAGTGATGCCGTCTCACCAAAGAAGAAGAAACTCACCCGGGCGCAGAAAGAATATTGCCGCGAGCTAGCAGAGCTCCACGTACGCCCACTTCGCATTCACCATGCGCTCTCGCGAAAGTTCTTGGTGCCACTAGATAACCTTCCGTTACTTGGAGTGGTGCAGAACTATGCGAATCACTACAGCCGCACGTATCTTGAAAACCACGATCGTGTGGACGAGCTCAGAGCGTGGGTTCACGAGAGGGCCTACACTGGAGCTGAAGCGATGGATGAGCCTTTCACCTTCGGCTGGCAATTGAACCCTGAAGGGAAGCCTGTCGTCGGCGACGGTTCCGATCGGAAACCTTTTGTAGTTGGCTTAACTACCAAAGCTTTAGTGATGAGGCTAATGCAGTCTCCAGACCAATTCGTTCTACATATTGACGCGACGTACAAGATGAACTGCCGCGGCTACCCCGTTGTTGTCGTTGGCGTGTCAGATCGTAGCCGGCGGTTCCATTTGGTTGCACTATACGTCGTCTCTCAAGAGACGCAGCCCATATTCGAAGCAGTCCTCTTTTCGCTACGCCGGTTGTTCTATTGGATCACAAAGAGAGATCTACACATCCGGTACGCAATGGCCGACGCTGACCAGGCCCAGTACAACGCTTTACATGCCACGTTAGGACACCACCCAGGCTTCCAGTTCATAATGTGCTTTTTTCACGTGATTAAAAAGGTGATGAAGGCGACTAAGCAATTTCCCGCGGGTGTGGCGTCTGCGCTGGTACGAGATGTGTACGACCTGCATTTTACACGGAGCGATTTCGAGTTCCAGCGACTTCGGGAGGACATTTTAATGAAGTGGATGTCCAATCCATTTTTGGTGGGCTTTGCGCAATCCATGAGATCACAGTGGTTGCATGGACGTTTCAGCTCATGGCAAACGTTCCTAACCCCGAGTGGCTTCGCGGCCACGAACAATCCCTCCGAAACTTTCAATGCATTGCTCAAGAGAGACTACACTCTACGACGAAGGCTCAAGATGGGTACGTTGCTGCGCGAGCTGGCAGCTTGTTGCCATGACCTTTCGACAAGTACTCGCCCGTTCAGCTACGACGTCTGTACTTCGAAAATCCTCACGCGAAGGGTCGCAGAAATGGCGCGTGAGGGACTTATTGGTGTGAGCGTCGGGGGTTGTCCTGTGTATAGCTGTGCGGGGGGGTCTACTATCGTGATGGTGGCATCTCAACTGGCGAAACGAGTGCCTGTGGCTCCACACAAAAGGAAGGAGGAGGGCATTGCAGTTTCCGCCCAGATGGGCGTGAACTATGCCCGTATGGAGGTCCAGGGTCAGCCGTGGGGTGGGTGGCCCGTGGATATCAACAATCGGTGGTGTCCATGCAACTATTGCTTTGCATTTGGAACATGTATTCATGTACTCTTCGCGCTACGAGTGACCGAGAACGTTGACAGCAGAGGGAGGAACGTCCTCGTGAACAGGAACAAGAGAAAGCGAGGAGGAGACGACAGTGGTGGCCGGCCGCACGCCGTGGGCCCGGCCCTGACTTACTAGCCACCCAGCGGTACATATAGGCTGGCTCACGCAGATAAACGTGGATATTATACAGACACTCGTATACAACTCAATATTGTACCTGAGGGATTTCTTAAAACCAATCTAGAAGTTCCGTTATTGTGAATTATGTCGGTGGTTGTACATGTTTAACCTTCTAGAAGCGTACTGCATCATTTCTACCTGAGGAAATCCGGAATTTCCCGTTTCGTCGGCAGCGAGCTGTCGTTTAAGGAAATGTATATGTCAATCGGTTCTTCAAATTGTTATAATATTGTTATTGTAGTTTATTCTGGTGGAGGGCAACTCAAGTCAACTCACATTTACGCCTCCAGAAGTAGAGAAATGCATTCGAAACATTCAAAAACACTATCTACACGAGGGTTTTTATCAAATGCAACTCATTCAGCTACTAACCACGTCAACTGCTTTCGTCCTCGTCCTCATCTTTCCGCGTCCAGCACTGCTCGCACGCACACCGAAACCACGTCTGCTTACCGTAGTCCACCGTTATCTGCGTACCAGCGTACACATTCTCGACCATGCGAACTAGCACCTTGACGTTGGACCTGTGTTGCGCCTCCACGAACGCAGCGTTGGGAGTGCAGCTGTGGCTAATGAAACGCATCGTAGAGCCGCACTTAAGCGCCTCTACGTACACGTACTTCTTTCTCCTGGACTTCGTGTTGAGCAACATCGTGTACCCCGTGTTGTTTTTCATTCTTTGGCCCGGTACACCGACGTCGATGGGGTCGAACGCGCTCAGCACCCCCGTGTACTCCCCGATTACGTCGCCGACGCTCAGGTTGGTTTGTTGTGTAGACGCCAAGACCGACGCGTCCCGTGTCGAAGAGCTTCAACGTGTCCAGCGTCCTCGGTGCGTTGCTGCACTTGCCAGCCAGGTTGCACGACTCTGGAGTACAGTAGAGAGCACCATCGGCATTTGCACACGTATCCAGGTAACAGTCGCCAGCGCATGAGCAGCGCCCAAAATCGCCGACGTCAGCGAACTCCACGCCCTCTGTGTTTAGACACTCGTTGGTTTTGAGGACGTCGCTGGGCCACGGAACCTCCTTCGGCAGGAAATACCCTGTTGTAGATGGCTCTACATACGTAGATCGACGTAAGCGCAGCTCTCGTAGTCGCGTGCGAAGTCCTCGGATGCGTAGAATAGCTTTCGCCGACCTGGCTTTCGTGGAATACGCGTTATATAGTCGCATATCGCTTCGGGTGACACCACACAGCTTGAGATGGCGGCGTTTCCTGGATCGACCTTCTCTCCACTGTCCCGCCTTTTGCTTCCTCTGGTGACGGCGCTTGTGTCGTTCCCACCGGGTGGGAACAGTTTCCATGAAGTCGCCTGCGGCCAGCACGTCGGTGTCCGACACCTCCGGCTCGTCGTCTGCAGCCTCGAGGTCTGTGATGGGCTCGTAGTTGGAAGGCATTCGTCGCAGCTTGTTGCGGCTCCACGGGGGCGACGCCAACGCGTCCACAATGTTGGTTTGAGTGGACTTTTCGTCCTCCTTACCATCTCCGTCCACATCCTGCTCCATGTCATCTCCCGCAAGGTCCACGATCGCTTCTACCGGCATCTGAAGAGTGGTTTTCCTAAAACCCTCGGGTAGAATGTTTGCAGTCAACGCTCCAGTAGTCTCTGAGCTGCACGGAGATGGCTCTATCCCAAAAATGGGCGTTCGGGACGGCCTTGAGTGGCGCGGCGCTGGGTCATCGCGCGGTGGGTCACGTACGAATCGGTTTGGGGGTCGTGAGCTTGTTTCATCGCTCTCGGAAGGTAACACAGCCCCTATTGAGGCAAAGGCCTCGTCCAGATGCGCCTTGAGGGCGTCACAAAGGCGTGCGGCCCCTTTGGGCGCCTTATACACTCCCGGAACTAGTTGAAAGGACCGCAGCTTGCGCCAACGAACGCTGTCCAGGAGCAGCGCGGTGCCAGCGATGTCAAATCGACGGCGCACCATATTTGTCAGCGGAAGAGGCTCCTCGGTATCCAGTGATACTGGAAACGGGTTACCAAGTGCGCTCGAGATCTGCAGGACAACGCCAACTCGAAGGCCGCGGCGATCGCCACAGACAAACCCCTGCGAGAAATACTCAAGTATATCTCCTGGACGAAGCGTCTCCGGGGGGAGCTGAGTGGCGCTAAGGCCCACCATCGGCAGACTGCGACTTCGAGACCACGGACGAGCACTGCGAGTCTGGGCTGTGGTGGCGATCCACGAATGAAATGCCCCACGATCTCAAAAGTAAATTTGAATTTTCAAAATAAAAGCTACTTTACCTATTGGTACTTTTGACAAAAGTTACTTATGTTTATCGTTACTTTTAAGTATGATATTTTACTTAGCTATACTTCAGGAACCTGTCCCAGCGTCGACGTGGCAGGCGCTGTGCAATTAAAAGGGACGAAATGTCTGTGCTGTTTCTGTCTTTTTGTGTTCACATCCTCCCGGCATTGTTGTGCTGGTCAGATTTCTTCATGTGTTTATAACGTTTTCTCAGTGGATTATCCGGCCAAGTGCAACTGCAACAA
>NW_008649057.1:162512-163032 GCF_000247585.1 Phytophthora nicotianae INRA-310
TAGGCAACCTGACCGTGTGAATTAACTACAGCCGACTCCAGTTCATCTGGCCGTCTCGCTAGGAGAGCCACACGAACGCAATTCGGGTGTTCAACGTGTTCCACGCTGGTTTGACAGCAAAAACTTGGGACGCGACGTACAACGCATGACAAGTCGACCGAGAGATCCCTTCGTGGCCATCGCGACGAGCAACGGTAGCTCTAGAAAGACCGGCACTAGAGGTCGCAATACGTCCGGCATGCCGGCGCGAAAAGCCGCCGTCCCGGCCGCCGTACGTTCGTGTCAATAGATCCAAGTCGCTACTATGTGCTAACCGGTTGTGTTAATTGCAGCATGAGGTCAAGGAGCTACGTAGCGAAGTCCAGCGGCTAGACGAGCAGTTCACAGCACTGTGTGCCAAGTGGAGAGCGGCGCTACCCGAACGCGACGTACTGCTGGCGGCCTGTACGGCGGCTAAGCAGAAGGCGGTGACTGGTCGCGTGGAACAGCTCAACCTGCGCCTCAAAGACGAGTTGCTTCA
>NW_008649057.1:164642-166968 GCF_000247585.1 Phytophthora nicotianae INRA-310
CAGCTCCCGGACCAACGCACGTTGGCCATCGCGCAGCGCTCCGCTAGAGAGAAGCACGGCGCCATTCAGACCGAGACGGCGCACAACGACTTGCAGCAGATGCTTCTCCAGCAGCAATTGCTGTTCGCCACTCTGCAGTCGGCAGTGCTGCGTGCGCCGCTGCACTCGAGTGGACAGGCAATGTTCGAGGCTCTCCACTTTGATACGCACCTTGGACGCGACGCCGACGAGAGAGAGAAGCTGCTATTAGCGCACAATGACCGCTCGCTTGCCACATTGCCGTCCATCGTCCACAGGTTCGCACAGATGGCCATCGATAGAGTCATGGCTGCGCAGGATGCGCACTGCACCAAGCCGGTGATGCCGCTGTCGCAGATCGACATTACAGGTTGCAAGGACTGTACGCTCATCTCGAGCGTCTTCGTGTCGGAAATCCCGCACACGTCGCTCGAGGAAGTGTACGCGGCTGTATTGGCCTACTTCGACGGCATCCCGACGTCCATGAAGCGCCACTTTAACGTCAACGCTAAGCGCGTGCGCCTTAACAGTGTCGACTCACCGGTCGTGTACCGTCGCTCGACGTTTAACGGTGCGGGCCTGCCAGCGACCGTCAACAATGTAGTCTGTTCGGAGCTTACGGCGTCGCACGGCATGGTGCACATCGACGCCATTACGGAAGATCCGCTGCACCCGGTCAACAGATCGGGGCCGTCGCAATACGGTATCTGTGGACTCACTATTACACCCCGTAAAGACCCCGTAACGGGTAGAACGGTGTCGATCACACTGCGGTGGGTGGTCGTGTACCACTACAACTTGCTGCCGGACGACCCGGCCATCCGGAACGACCTGGAGATTATCCGTCCCATTCTGAACGGCGACCTGCTCACGGCAACGGTGTGCGGGTACATCCAGGAGCAGCATACTCGCAACTAAATAAACGGTAATAGTGTGTAAGTTACTGTAGTGTTCGGAAAACTTCATGTAAACTAGGAAATGCAGTAACATTGGTGTTGAATCGATCATCGTGACTCTATGGACTTGCTCAGACTCCATGGACTGGACACGGTTGTGAGGCGGGCCGAAATGTGTTGTAGAACTGTTACATGTACAGCGCCAATGCCAGCGCTGACAAGTACAGTACATGTATTATGGGACTTTGAAGAGGAAAGCACGCTGGGTTTACCCTCGTTCATAATACAGTTGCAGGGTACACAACTTCATGCGAGTTGGTCGAAGCCAGCACGGGTTCAACGGGTTCATGTATGTAATACATGCACACGAAGAGTTCAAATTTAAAAGTTTTTTTTTTTTTTTTTTAAGCGTTTGAAGCAGAGCCTTGCAAATCTTCGCTGTGCCTCCTATTGACTGGTAGGATCACACAAGCACACTTCAATTGCTTGCTCTTTCTGCCTACGCGTCGACAAGCCAGAGTGATGGATGGATCTGCTGATTGCATTCGCTAGCTGACCCGGCCTCGCAATCCGCTGCTCGTGATGTCTTCGGGCAAGCACGATAGGATCCAGCAAATGGCGGCTACGCATTACGGTTTGTCACGCGCGGACCAGCTTCGTTCGTAAGGTTGCTGCAGCCACTTGAATAGTGTACACCGGCTGGAGGCACGCGACCATGTGCAGGCAGGACACGAGGACCAGTCGCGCCCGACCGACCAAGCAGCAGAAAGGAGCTGCAGATGTTTACTTGGGGTAGTAACATGGCTGCTGTAATGATAAGAGGTGCCGCGCCACGAGACGCAACTTGATGACATGGCTAAGGTCGCCTTTGAGCTGGTCATCTGCAACAGCGAAACCAAAACCCCCTCTGGTGGTCAAGTGGTGAAGGATTAAAGGTCTACGTGCATTTACATTGCGTGGACAACGGTGAAGCATTGTCTTTGCGTAAGAGGCATGTGCAGAGACCTTCTCGCGTCGTGCATCAACAGCGCTGATTGCTGAGTGCCCGCCAGCGACGATCTTCCGATCTTCCGCCGTACCGAAGCCCTCCACGCATCAAACTCGCTGCCAAAGCGCGCCGCGGATTGGCCACGTGCTTCCCATCGACACCACCTGCTCGTTTCTCAGGAAACAGTAAGCATCCTCTACATCCCGCTGTTCCCGGCGCTACATGATGAAATCGAGTGGCTACCCGGACAACCGGACGAAACGCTTCATCAGCTGCGGTGCGACCGGCATCGGGTCCGCTCTGATGTCCTCTGCATCATCATCCACTTCTAGGCAACCTGACCGTGTGAATTAACTACAGCCGACTCCAGTTCATCTGGCCGTCTCGCTAGGAGAGCCACACGAACGCAATTCGGGTGTTCAAC
>NW_008649057.1:169393-171911 GCF_000247585.1 Phytophthora nicotianae INRA-310
AAATTCTGGAAATAATGCAACGCTGCCCCCACTGCCACTTCCAGTGATCGATGTGGGATCCGACAGAGGAGAATATTGGAAACGTAAGTGTAGTTTCCATCGGCCATGACACTGGTGTGTGAGAATGGGTTGCTGAATGTTGCACTTGGCAAATGTTGGCGAGTGAATCGACCCATAAGTGCCGGAACCAGACGAACGCCCAGGTCACATTGGGACTGGAGGTGACTAGTGCGTTGAGCATCGGACATGGCCATCGTAAGCTCCGAGTAGCCGTGCATCCCGTCAAAGAGCTCTTTGCTCCTGGACGGGGTGAGAAACGGCGATTGGGTCATGAAATGTTGCAATGATGCCAAGTACAGTTGCTGTTGCAGCACTTGGTCTTTGAGCGAGCGGTTGACTTGCTCTGCCTGGGACGAGATCCATTTCGCTTTGGCTGCCATGCAGGCGGACTCTCGAATGGCAGGGTCGGGTAAGTTTTCTTGCCACTTGACGCAAAGTGACGCCAATTGAGCTTCCATTGCGACAGCATCGGCACGTAGTTGCCGCAATTCGTGCTGAAAAGTTGCAAATAAGAAAAAAAAAGTTTAGATAATTTTACGTTTTGCCAATTGATTTTTTTTTTCCACGAACCGTGGCTGAAGGGGCCGATTTTCGTTGCGGTTTGTTTATCCCAGTAAGGAAAATGTCTTCTTCATGTGGTTGTGATGGTTCGTGGGCCTTGAATGACATGTACTTGGCTTCGAGCTCACGAGCTGGTGGGGCAGGTTGGACTAGCGACCGCGAGAGGAACGTTCGCCCGCGGGTCGGCAAAGACGGCATTTGCTGAACGAGAGTGTCCGGTGCCATTGCGACTAAGTGTGACTTGAGTCAGGGTCGAGCGCTTTCGGAAGTGAGTTGCTGGCACTAGTTGCATCCCAAATCGGCCAGGATAGGGCAGAGAGCATCATACTGGAACCAAGTGAGGCCGAGGATGAGGTCATGTGGGTGGGCTGTGGTTACAATTGCGCTTCCCAGTCGACCTCGTAAACCAGCAACAACGCAAGTGCCCAAAATGGCGTCCCGTGATCAGAAATGGGCTAAATTGTCGAAAGGTGGTTTTCAAATCAGGACGGCTGACATCTTTAGTGAAATCCTTCGTTGACACCAATGCAAGTTGTTCAGCACCCTCCAAGGAGAAGACTCGGCCATTGCCTGTTATTCATGTGGGTCCTACCCAATAGCCAAAAAGTCTGCCTTAACCCATGGAAATGTATTAGCAAGAACACCGCAAAACCGTTGCAGCATCTTAAGCAAACTTTTCATGGTCTAGAAAACATTTTTCAAGTTTTCATCTTCTCACACACTAGGAATGAGATCTTTGTGATCGCTCTCATATGTATCAATCTGTCTTGAGCTCAAACTGCTCCAAGGAGACGAGTTAACATTTGCTACGTTACATTTTGTTGGGTTCGTTTTAAGATCAGGTTGTCGCGATACCTGCTGCCCAATGCGGAGTCCTGGGATAATTGACTCACCCAAACTTCGTCGGGATATACCTGCGCTGGCATATTGATGACGAACGTACCGTGATCTTCGATGAACTTGATGGCATGTGAGAGCTTCACAGCGCACCCCGCTTTCGCACCCTCGGAACTTTGATATTCCATTTACCAATCCTCCAGTTACTATGCTGAAAACCTGATGCGTTTGCAAATCGTATATGGACCACCCCCGCGAAAACGCGGTGCTTTACTGTAGACCTGCCTGGTTTAAGCCAGCACCAGATTACTTAAGTACATCCGATATGCGCAGTGTGGAAGGCAGAAAGTTTGTTCATTCCCAATTCTCCAAAGAAACCTATTCAAAATGGGTGTCTTCGTCTCTACTATGTCCGAATGGGTAGTCCACACATCGTTGATGTAGATTAATTATATCAGCCAATCATTAGCGACAGTTTCATTTCACCAATAGAATCAAGTTGTTTACTCCCCTCTGTCAGTCCGTCCCAAAACAAGGTAGAACTGTGAAGAAATTCGATACCGGATTGTTTCAAAACAAGGTGATAGTCTCAGCACGCTTAATTACCAAAATAGCCTCGATTATTCTCCCCCACCATGCCAGGGCTCGAAGCGACTGACGTCAATGGCAACAAATGCAAGCCCGTCGTCGTCCTCCAGCGACGATGCATCGCCCCACAAGCGCCAGAAAGCAACAGCCACCACCGTCCGCAAGCGCAGAAATGCCAGCAAGCCCAAGCGCAAGAAAATCCCCACCTACTACCGTCGCAAGGCATGTTTTTCAACCAGTTCAATCGTTTTGGCAACAATTGGAATTTTCTAATTGGCAAATGGAGACAATGACAGGAGGAGATGGATCGGCTGGAGGAAGAGAGGAAACAACTTGAGGCAACGGTGAAAGATCTGGAAGACCGAGCTGACATCCTGCGGCCGAGAGAAGCGCTGCAACGGCGTCAACACACCAACAAGGTGCTGCGTGAAGTGTTGCACGCACAACGTCGGGTGTTTGCAGGCGCAGCGTC
>NW_008649057.1:173701-176160 GCF_000247585.1 Phytophthora nicotianae INRA-310
AAACGGCGACTTGTGCTCGGAAAGATTCGAAGTGGTGCCGCTACCTGAAGCTCGAAGTGTCAAAGCGATTGTCGATGCTCTTGAGTATTTCGTCTACAACATCGAAATCAGTATGTCGGAGGTGCTGGGGGATAACACCATTCGCGAGAATGATGATCCTCGTCAAAGCAGCTCCGTAGCTCAGCACCGCCTCGTTACTACGATCGGTGACATTGTTCAAATGGATACGAATAATGTGGCATTTAACGAGTACATCCCGCCTGGACCGGGGCAGAACGAGGTCGGCTTCTCCATTAGTGACGCTGTGGACGAGGACGACGCCTTCCCGTACCAACCCACGCGGGTGAGGCAGGATGTAACTATTATCACGATGGTTTCTTGGAACCGCCTGCCCGACAACAAGCCGATCATTGTACTCACTCGATGGTGGTGTCTCCGCCTCCGACAGGGCGCCATTGACGTCCCATCTAGCGCAGTAGCGCGCATACAGAACGGGATCGAACACATCGGCACCGCGATGGTAGAAGCCGCACGAACTGCAGGCGCTCAAGGCAACATGCAATAAAATGCAAAAGTAAAAAAAAAATATTCAAGTTGAAGCACTCTTCGCTTTCTTAAACCCTACTTTAGCCACTTGAAGTTTATCCAAGACCTCCCACGGTTAGGATAGTGGTTAAATTTCCATTTCGGATGCAAAACCTCGTTTGCAACGATGTCAGCTTCTGAAATGGCAAATGCTGGGTCTCCTGCACCGAGCAGCAATGAGGCTCGGCGTTCCCCGCCTTTGCGAGTGCCGAGCGCTGCAAAGACCAAGAGGTCGAAGACGCAGTCCAAGAGAAACGATGGGGGGCAGTCGAAGACGGCGCTGCGAGCTCGGACGTATTATCGACGCAAGGTACGGGGACACAATTGCAACAAATTGGAGCGGAAGATTAAAATGTGTCGTGTAGGAGGAGACGGAAGTGTTAGAGAGGAAGGTGCAGGGCTTGATGTTGCAACTGCAGCATTTGGCACGACGCGGGGTGGTGGAAATTCGACGAGATGCCCTCGCAGCGAGGATGAGACGGAACCAGGCGCTTCGAGAGTCGATCCAGGGCCAACGCATCATTTTTGCCAACACGCAATCCTTCATCTCCGAGTTTCTGGTAACTTGGACGGCAATTTCAATCGTATGGGAAATGGTACTGACGGAATGATTGGTCGTTTTTGCAGAGAGCTCACGATCATAGTAAATATGAACCAGTTATCCGTCTTGGAACGGACCTTCGAGAGAGACACGAGACGCTATTGGCGATGAAGCAGCAGCGTCTACAGGAGGCAGTTTACTTTCTGTCGGAGCGCTCGCGGCGGATGAGAATGGATACAGAGTTCACGGATCTCCAGCGCTTCACGTCAGACAACGGGGATGTCTGCTTAGTGCGCTTCGATATCAAACCTTTATTCTCGGCGCAAAATGTGATGCAAGCGTTCGAAGGTGTGCGCAAATTTGCATACAACTTGGAGATCAGTATTTCGGACCTTGTCGGGCATCTGACGATCCGAGAGAATGACGAAGAAGACTGGGATACTTCCATCGCGCAGCATCGACTCGTTACGACTATTAACCACGGCGTTCAGGTAGACACAAACAACGTAACATTTACGCAGTATTGGGAAGATGGTACAGGACCGAACCCGCAAAGAGCAGTCGGCAAGGAATTGGGGATTGCGGTCTGCAATTACGTCGAGGACGACGCGCTTTATCCGTATCGTGAGTCGGAGCGTGTGCGCCAGGATATAACCTATTTCGTTGTAATAGCGAAATATCCACGCGATCTCCCCGGTGCGTTTGGTGATACTGATACGACAGCAACACTCGATTCTCCTACTGGTAGTGAATATGGAGCTGGTGTTAGTGAAGATAATGGTAACGAAGAAGATATGGTGGTGGCGCTGAGGTGGACTTGTTTGCGTCTGCGCAAACCACCTTTTCCGCTGGATAATGCTACCGCCTCCCGCATCCGAGAAGGCATGGAGCAAGTCGACCAAGCCATGTTTACAGCGATCCGCCATTCAGTCGATGGAGACGTATCGCCACGAAATGCCCCAGCACCCCGTAACAATGAGTGATACGATAATAAAAACTGGACCTGTTTGTAGCTTTCTGGGACGAAGAGAAACAGATTTTAACACTGTTGCGTTGTCTCGCCTGATGAAATTAGCGATAGAGTAATCTCGTCCTACGAAGTGAAGCAACAGTACATGCACCTCCAATTGCTGCATGGGTGAAAGTGGCAGTGGGTCTTTGTTTCACGCGATAAATGATGACGTTGCAACACTTATCTCTCTATACGCCATCGTGGATACCAGTGGATCCATGACGCCTTTGTTCCTGAACCAGTTGCATAGCATTTCCCACGAAAGTACTTAGTACTTTGTTTCTAAGGTTAACCAGTTTCATGGCCGTTTGGCAATACTGA
>NW_008649057.1:177065-180850 GCF_000247585.1 Phytophthora nicotianae INRA-310
TGCTTAGCACGCTTCGATATCAAGCCACTGCCAAAAGCTCAAACCGTCAGGCAGGCGTTCGACGGCGTACTAAAGTTTTCGTACAATCTGGAAATCAGTATTTCCGATCTCATAGGCGACATTACTATCCGCGAAAATGACGACGAAGACTGGGACAGCTCAGTGGCTCAACATCGCCTGGTGACGTCAATTTCTCCGAATGTGAAGGTGGACATGAACAATGTGACGTTCACTCAGTACTGGGACGATGGCTCGGGGCCTCGTACCGACAGAACGATTGGCGATGAAGTGGGTATCGCAGTGTGCAACTACGTCGAAGAAGACGAGTTGTATCCGTATCACGTTACTGAGCGTGTGCGTCAAGATATTACGTTTCACGTCATGGTTGCTAAATATCCGCGGCGTCGGCCAAATCTGTCTGCAACTGCTGGCTCTCCAAATAGTGAGTGTGGGTCCTCTGCTAGCTATGAAACACAAGAGGACGTGGTGGTGGCAACGAGGTGGACATGTCTGCGCCTTCGGAAGCCTCCGTTCCCGCTGGACGATGACATTGCTGCGCATATCCGAGACGGAATGGAGCAAGTGGGTCAGTCGATGTTCACTGCAATTCGCCACTCGGTCAGTGGTCGACTAATGACTAGAAAAGGAATGTAGCGACTAGCAGCACGTGTATACAGTAAGAGACCGGAAGAAAGAAAAAAAAGTTAAGACAGCAAGTTTGAGGTTTTGCGTACAATTTGTATTACCGCAACAACGTGAAGGCTTACTAGCTTTTTCAGCCGATAATCACAATGACTTATGTTCAAGCTCCTTACACCCGCAGACTACCAGTTATTCATTGCATCTAGCAACAGAGATTGTTTCTGGCTTTGTGAGCTCTACACGAGAGTGATCGAGTTGTAACGTCACCTTTTATTGTCGGCATTCTGGGACTTACCAAACCTGACTGATATGTCTAATGTGTTGAGTGTCGTCGATTGCGCACAACTGTGATCATTGAAAATCGCGGTGATGCCTACATGCATTGAGAATGCAACAAGCGTATTGTCCGCAAAAATCCGCCAGACTAGCAATCATTTTTGAAACCTGTGCGTAATCCGACGTTTTGTGGAATAAAGTATACATTTAAACAGCAAATTTTCCTCCTTTTTTTCACTTCTGCCATTCAACTGTAACTGACTCCTCAATTTGGTTGTCCGCATTGCCCTATTTACTGGCAAAGCCCGTGATATGCCGCGTGCACCGAGCGCTGACCACGAGACTTGCGCGCCCAGTTCGCCGGCGTCTGCACACGCGCTGTTGTCCCTGATGCAGTCGGTGGCTCCTCCGCCCCCCACCTCGCTCTGGAAGGTCGACATCAAGTCAGAGACCCCCTCGGCTGCGTCTTCTCTCACGTCTTCACCTGCCGGCAAAAGTGAAATCGAAGACGAAAAAACCGCGGCGGTTAAGGCAAAAGTGGCAAAAGTGTCAAATGGCAAGCAAAAAAGCAAGAAAATTAAGGAATCCCAACCCAAGAAGCCTCGGAAACGAACCTACTACATGCGGAAAGAGGAACTTGCCGTTCTTGGCGAAGAATATGAGAAGCTGCAGACGGAAATGCAAAAATACAAGCGGCAAAATGGCATTTTGGAGGACAGGGAGAGGATGCGTCGCCTAGACGAGGAAAACAGGGGAATCCGCAGCGTAATTCACGCGCAACGCCTGGCATTTGCCAACACCCAGTCCATGATTGCTCAGTACATGCGGGTGCAAGAGCACAGTCCGTTTGAAACGTTTATCCAGTTGGGAAAAGACCCCGTGGAACGTCACGCCACGTTGCTATCGATGAAAAAAAGGAAATTGCACGACGCGTTGCAATTTTTAGTGGCAAGACGGAGATTTATGGATCCTTCGACCCCTTTTTCCGACAATCAGAAATTCGAGAACGCACAGGGAGATTTTTGCTACATGGGGTTCGATGTGACTCCGTTTGCCGGTGTACGGTCGGCACGTACAGTTTTTGACGTGTTGCTCAATTTTTCGTACAATTTGGAGATCAGTTTGTCAGAGTTGCTAGGAGATATTACCATCAAGGAAAACGACGATCACTGGGATCCTTCCGTGTCCCAACAAAAACTCGTTACCAATGTGGCAAATTTGGCAGAAATGGAGACGAACAATGCAATGTTTTCAGAATACCATGAACGAAATGGTCCGGCAGCTCTGGGCGTTGAGTTGCCCAATGAATCGGAGGATTTAGGTGCACTAGGACACGGAGACGAGCTCGGAGTGATCGCCTGCGACTTCGTAAATGAAGACGAACTGTATCCATACCTGTCTGGCCGTCGGATTCGGCAAGATGTGACGGTGTTAATGCTTGTATCCACTTGCACGAGGCCGAAAGTGAGGCCTCGGATGCAACATGGACCAGTGGAAATGGAACAGGTAGTGATTCTAACTCGTTGGTCGCTGCTGCGTATCCGCAAGTCGTCGATTCATTTGCCATTCGAAGCCGTCCAGCGTCTTCGGAACGGTATCGAACAGGTGGGCGAGGCGATGCTGAATAATGTACGCTACGCTTTAGCTCCACGGGAACCCACTCTGCCGTCAGGAGACTTACCACCGATGGCGATACTCCCAGTAGCACCGCCGCCCTCATTTGGAGGTCTCCCTCCGATCAGAAGATATTAACCATTCGACTCCAAGATGGACTGGAATATGACACTACTTGCGCAAATTACAATTTTTCTACTAATCCTACTTTGATCCTTCGGAACAACGCGTGATGTTCCAGGGTTTATGGTTGACACATTTTGACGATGCTGCTTCTTGGATAGCGTGAAGCATATCGTTGCCCATATTGATGGACGTCTGAAGCAGGAAATCCATTGCATTCGTCGAGGCGACCCCATTTTGATCCGGTCGCAATGTTAGCAACACCCAGCGGGTCATTACGAGACACGGTACGCGTTTGTCGTTGCCTTGAGTCCCGCTATGATTACGACGAGATCCTCTCGAAATCGTGATCACTGCGTTGACATCTTCTCTCAAGAATTCATCCGGTCGAAAGGGATGCAACTCGTCTTCATCCACTGAGTCAATTACCAGCAACCCAAGAGGTTCACTATGTCGCTCTTCACTGGGTTCGGACTGTGATCCGAAATTCGGAACTTGCAGTTCCGAAAAAACCACAAAATTCGATTCCGTGGGCAGATCCGGCGATGTGTCCACTTGGAGGCGACTGTGCACTACACCCGAGTCATCGCCAGTGTAGGGAGGCACCATCGTGCCCATACGCTTGGAGTATGCACAAGCAGCTCGATAGGCGTGTTCAATGTCCTTGACTTCCACTCCGGAGTCAAGTGGAGTCACGTCAAACACCACCGAGCAAAGAGATCCCGAGTCTGTAGGGAACTGGGCGGTCTCGCGACGTTGCTCGGCTGGGTCTCTCAAAAATTGTATGCGTTTGTCCATGAGCTGCTTGGCATCTCGTAGTTTTTGAGTCTTCATACTTTCCAACACTGAGCGGCGTTGCTGGATATCACAGCCGAGATGGATGAAGGTGTTGATGGGGCACTGATCCTGTTGTATCGAGTACTGGAAAAGTATTGTCAGTATGGGAAAAATATCTTGGTCCTAAGACATTAAACTTACCGCGAGTTCCGACAGTGCTGACTGAGCACTGAAGAGCTGGAAGTGCTGGTTGCGCACAGCTTCACGTAGCAGATGGTTGTGCATTTCTTGCTCGAAATACTTGTGATCTGTTCGTCTCACCACCGCTCGTTCAAAGCACTCGGGTCTGATGG
>NW_008649057.1:181645-185366 GCF_000247585.1 Phytophthora nicotianae INRA-310
CTGAAGAAACGTAAGCGATGCGGAGGATATGGAAAATAAAAGGTTGAAGCGCATCATCTGATTACGGTCAGTACATATTGAAGTGAAGTTCCGACTTGGAGCCGAAGTAAACGACCCGTTCGTACATACACAACGTTCGGTCATAAATGATGTTCTTGCTGATATTGTTTGCCTACGCGTTGTTAACATGTTTAAAAGCTCTTGCTGATTTCTCCCTATAATTAATTAAGTTCTTGCACTCCTCCTTGTTCTTATATGGCTACCCCTCGAAAGTTTCAGTCGTCTAGAGTTGTTGCAGTCAGGGACTAACTCAGTCACCTGTACACTCGATCTCAGCAGCCTGCAATTAGTCTTGCATCCATGATGATGCCAACGAATGAAATACGGCGAGTGTCTGCTTTTCTGTGGACGCGGGAGGCCACAATCACCGCTGCTACTTGTCGACAGGCGATATGCTCCATTGTCTACTGCAACCGACCAGTCAATACTGCAACCTGGATGGGTCGGTTCACCAGCTACGCGCACAGCACTTTGATGTCCTTAGCCTCGAGCTGCACGGGTGCATGGGCTTCTTTCACAGCACGGAGGATTGCATTGCCTGGCTCGTTAATCCGGTCACGCATCGTCTGTAGTACGTGCTTCGGCACCGGTAGATCCGTGCGGCGTAACTTCTGTAACATCCAACGAGTGAGCACCACAGCAGGCACCTCCTTCTCCTCTCCCTTGGACGTTTTAACGATTTTTCGATAGGACTTAAGCGCCATAACGCCGCTGATGTCCAAGCGTACGCAGTTCTGTGGACGGTACGGATACAAGTCGTCCTCGTTTACAAAGTTCATGACCATGACTCCTTGGTCCAATGCCTTGCCTGTACACACGTCATGGCAACTCGCTGGTTGGTCCGAGAACATGACAAAATTGGTCTCCGTTGCCACATTCTCGACCTCGGAGATGATGAGACGACGGTGCATGATGTTCTTATCACCACCCA
Organism: Phytophthora nicotianae INRA-310; assembly: GCF_000247585.1. Classification (NCBI taxonomy): domain Eukaryota; phylum Oomycota; class Peronosporomycetes; order Peronosporales; family Peronosporaceae; genus Phytophthora; species Phytophthora nicotianae. Next base: position 182,637 of record NW_008649057.1, read on the forward strand.
ACTCGCTCGTACACGTGTACTTGGAGTTCATGGGCTTAGTGTCCATGTGTTTAATGTGGAACTGGATGAATTCGAACGCCTCTTTGACTGTTTTCAGACCTTCCAGAGGGGTGATATCGAAGCGGATGGAGCAGAAATCGCCCGCTTCGTCGACGAACTGGGCGTTTTCAGTGTATTCGCGCGCCTCCGTCATGAACTGAGTGCGCTTTTCCACTAGTTCCGCTGCGTCTCGACATTGTTGAGCACGAAGACTTGTGAGAACTTCAGTGCGTTTTGTCCAGTCGCGACTGAGGTGGATGTACGTGTCTAGAGGACAGCGATTGTGCACCGCATGCGTGAGCTCTGACAGCGCCGACTGCGCTGATAAAACTCGAAGTTGATGCTGCTTCACCGAGTTGCGTAGTACATTATTGGTGATCTCCGTCTCGATCTGTTGTCGATCCTTCTCCTGCCAGGCCACGATGTTGGTGCGGTTCTGTAGAAACGACACCTGGCTCTCCAGCTCCTTGATATGCTCCAGTAACTCGCATTTCTCCTCCTACTCAAACAAAAACTAGTAAATATCTACTGGTTAACATCAAACTCACTATCTTTCCTCACCTTTCGAACCAAATACGTGGGCTTGCGCCACTTGCCTCGACATTTTTTCGACGTGGGCGTCGATGCATCCTTCTCGTCCTCGCACTCGGATGCACGGCGTTTTATGGGTCTGTTACAGAGTGGCTGTCCTGGAGCCTTTATAGTGAGCTCAGGCTCCTGCTTCATGGTCTGTGTCGATAACGACGGCGTTGTTGTGGGCGTTGACACGCCGCAATTCTTCTCTAGCACGGAGGCGAGCGTCGGTAGCTGCTGAGCTGACGGGTTCATGTCCACAGGGCTTGTGTCGGAGCCTAATAGACTCGCCATGTCGTACTTGGAGCGCTGTACATTGTTGCTGTCCATGTCTTGCTGCGTATGGAGCGAGTCGTCGAGTGACACTCAAAAGTTAAGAGTTCCAGTTTCTCGCAGCTGATTTCTGATTGGACTAAAATAGAGATGGACATCATTACAGCGACAATCATCGAGGTGATTACGCCTGTTATACCAAAAGGATTGTAGATCATGGATACGTTATGTAATGTAGAAGGATATAAATTATTTTAGTTTGTATTGAGCTGTGTTTGCACATCAAGACAATGTGACATCAAAGGTAATAATGACGAAAAGGCTTTCGCTAGTAGGCGTACGTCGATCAACTCGAACCAATTTTCGACTGGAAACACTATTTTGCGCTGCAACACGGCGCCCAAGATGTCGCAGGAGACACTGCCCGTAGTCCAGGCCGTCAACCCCAGCTTATGGCTCTGCAGGGAAGTGAAGGACTCGTCGCAGCTTTCTCCGCTTGTACAAGATGCGTGAAATACAACTCCACTTTTTTAGATTGTTTTAAATTTAGGAGTTGAAATAAATACTGAATCTAACTTGTCTTGGTAGTCTTTTATGTTTGCCCTATTTCAACGTTCACCTTTACGAGAAAAAAAAAACACCATGGCATGAAATCGCCATAAGCGTGAAAATCAAGCCTGCTGAACCAAGTTGCCTATACAGTGCATGCCCACCAACTTTTTTGCAACTTCCCGCAATGCGTCGGGGTAAGTTGATCTCAAGTACGAAGATTGATGGGGCAGACATCTTCGGCGCAATGTGAAGTATATTGTCCAGTACTATTAAGGCTAACGCTGACGAAGGAAACACTAGGTATTAAGCTGTTGAACTTCGATTCATAACCCAGACCTGGTGCCCATGTCGAATTAATTAGTTGGTTCATAGGTACCGTTTCAATATTATTTTTTAGCCTACAGACAAGTAAACTCTTACTCAAAATGGTTAGCGCGCATTCCTTGCGAGAATACCCATAAGCTTGTCATACCCTTCGACGTATTTGCTGTAAAGAAGGAGACTAACGTCGTCCGCCGCTCCCTCTACACCCAGCAATGAATGGACTCTTTTTGGCTCCACCCTTTTCTCCAGCCAACGGGTCATCTGCCACTTTTGCAACTCCACTGCCATCTTTCTGGTACTCGGTACTTTCGTCGCTGCTATCAGCACGTCGGAAAGCTGTTGGTCACCACCACAGAGGCGAGTCAATAACTCGGCCGGGTTCCATTTACCCCCGAGGTTCATTTTATTGACATAGAGTCCGTAGTTGTACCAAACGCTGAAAAGCGGGTTTTCAAGCACCTTGTCCAGTGTCCGGTCGAGGTTCATCATAATGAAGACATCATACGTGGATTGTTTAGTGAAGAGCCAATCGCGCTGTAGTTCGGATTCCAATCGTTCGGCGATATTTTTCGTTTTTGAATTTCCATGCGCCTTCGTGATCATCTTCGCCACGGCTTCGTCACTGTAGTGACTGATCAAAGTGGACATTGTGGCCAGGTCGGTGTCGTAAAGCAATCGAAAATCGTCCGCGTACTTGATCCAAGCACTGAACAGCGGGTTCTCGAAAAGCGTATCTCCTGCCTTCTCCAGCTGTAGCATCGTGAAAATGTCCTCCGGCTTTTTGCCATGTTTAAGCCAAAGCTGCGTCTGCTCGGCTTGAATTCGTTTGGCGATGCTGCTTGTGCTTTGAGCTTTGTTCGCCTGAATCAGCATATTCGCTAGTGCTTTGTCACTGTACCGAGAGGATAGAATCGAAATCAACGTCGTCTTCTTGTCAGGGTTGGCATCGTTGAAATCGTCCAAATATTT
>NW_008649057.1:188026-189763 GCF_000247585.1 Phytophthora nicotianae INRA-310
TACGCGTCCTGTCTAGTGCTGCCCATCTCTCTTCGCGTCTGATCACTGACTGCACGAGAAATATCAACGACTGCAGTTGTGGATTTGCCGGGGAAATCTGTAATTCCATTCGCTGAAAATATAATTATTTTTTTATTTTTAGAATTTATAAATGAAACCAAGAGAAAGCACAGACCAAACTACCAACCAACACAACCACGATACCATGAGTGCCACTTCACATGGATCAACTATCAAACTTGACCTAGCTTTTCAGTTTGGACATGAAAAGCCCGAAATCTCCATTCACTTTGCGACCTTGGAAGAAGCGGGCTCGTTTGTCAGATCGTACGCCTTCAACGAGGGAAAAAGTGTAAAACGTAACTAGGGCACCGGAAATTATAAAAAGTGACTTTGTACTAGCACCGCTGAAGAATGTCCGTGGTTAACCTTATCTCGGAAACGTGAAACAACGGCTAAAGGCTCAGAGGTTTCCGTGGACGTAAAAAAAAAACCAAAACAAGCTATCTCACGTTCCTGATAATGCGTGGTATATTTCAAAGCTGGATCTACAACATTCTCAGTTCTGTAACAGTGTCGTCGAGATGACAAGCAAGTATTTAGTGGAGCAACCTGGATTTAAGGCAGCAATTATATAAGGCCATAGTACTTCAATGAAGCGTGTGGTAAACAACGTCAAGACATTTCACGGAGTCGACATGCAAAAGCAGCCTGCTCTTGTTTACAGAGCAATTCAGAGCGAAAAGGAAAAGCAAAAGGTTGATCCAACTGTAGAATACGGACGTCTTCCCAGTTTTTTTCAGGTCTTCGAACGTAAAAACGCTGGATCGCGTGTTTCCTGTCAATTGGACTCTTGTGGGAGATGTTTTTAGGTCTTTCTTGACTATTGGCTCGGTGGTGCTAGCTCAAGATGCCTTTTTACCGGTTTGGGAAAGTGATGGTACTCATATGAAGGATGTCGACTACAATGGGATTTGTTTAACTCTCATTGGCAAAGATGGTAACAAAGTAAACATTCCTGTTGCGATTGCGTTTGTTCATAAAGAGACTGTCGACAATTTCGCTTGGTTCTTCTGCAACTGTATTGTTGCAGGTTTGAAAATGCACGATCAACCGACCTTTTGCGATCGAGGAAAACAACTAGGTGCTCAGGCACTGCTGAAGCAGCTGTGTTTAAAAGTCCACCTGAAGTTTTGCTCACTTCACATTCGATTCAATACAATGGATAAGTTTAAACAGTTGAAGTTGAATTCGCAGGCAGTACAGGATAATATTTTGGCTTTACAGGGTGCTTCCGCTACAAAGGGCTTTGACCAAGGCTTGAAAATGATAGAAACGCGATACCCGGTGGGTATTGCGAAGTTGTTGAATGGCGTTCCAGATAACGACTACGTGTGGAACTACTTGTGCAAAATTCATCCTACAGATTCGTCTCTCGTCGGTAATATGCAGCCCACACTAGAAGATTTAAAATGGCGTGACAGCGTTTGGAAAAATACTCCTACCCATGGTGAGCCTCTACCATTATTTGGAGTTCGCACAACAAGCGCTGTAGAGGGTGACAACAATGGCTTGTTATGGTGTCGGTCCAGAAACAAACTTGTACTTGGATCTCTCATGGCGTATTGTTCACGCGCTCTATCCGTAATCCAGAAGCGTAAGATCGTGGTTTCTGAGTGGATTAATCCAGGGAATGATGTTACGCCCCACGCAATGAAACTTTTCAATACTGAGAAG
>NW_008649057.1:191108-193830 GCF_000247585.1 Phytophthora nicotianae INRA-310
CCAATCCATCCCGCGGCCCAGCCATTGGCTGATACGGTCAGTGACAGCCAGCCCCACCTTCCAGCTTCCTCACAAATCAATTTGCGGGGGCAAGAGCACATAATTCAATTATCAAGGCGCGGCGTACCACGGCCGCTGCAGGGCTGGCTCGGCGGCGCCACCACCACATACAACGGACACTACATGCAGCGACAACTCGACGGACACTGCGAGCGGCAACGCAAAGGACAGTGCGCATCATCAATGGCTACGACGTGTGGGCCCGTTGCTGCAAGGCTTGTGCGGGGCGAGTTGATGGGCTAGACCCTGTACCGCTCTAGCTGATGGCTGCGTGGCAATGGTAATGCAGTTGTATCAGGCAAGGTCACCAAGATCTAGGGTTCGACTATCTCTTAACTTAAATGGTCTTAGCTTTAAGCCACTATTGTGCTACTCATAATTGCTTAGTCTTCCTCAGCCTCCGCTTCAATGTAAGCACGCTCTACTTTGCGCCTTTTACGCTTGCGATATTTCTTTATCTCGTTAGATGGCAGGTTAGACGCAGGTCCCCATGTTGGCTCCCACGACGTCAGGAAACCACGCGCCCATTAACCCGTTGATCATCCAATATAGTGCGCATCTGGTATGTTGGAAGACCTCGAAGATCCACGCCGGAAGGCAGCACCCACTCTTGCTCACCGGCATCATCACCTTTTGTGGCCGCCTCAATGAGACGAGCCTTGGTGATACGGGATTGCGGTACCGCATCAAGCAGCCGCTTGATTGGGTCACTGGGACTTGAGGTGTCATCTCGCTGGATGAGGGCCCAGTTCCTCAGATAGCGGGCGGCAGCCTCGTCTAGGCGACCCCACCCACGTTGACGGAGGTGCCCTTGGCACCATTCGAAAAAACGCGAAGAAAGCGTTGGGAGGAGCTTGGCCATCGTTAGCACTTCCCATTTCGAAGAGATAATCGAAAAATCCATTTAAACAAGCAGCAAAGCGACTGTTGCTTTCGGTTATTAATATTTTTAGAGCTGGGATTTATCCAAAAGTAGTCACAATGGAAATGGATGAAACGAAATGCAAACAAGAAGAATCAATGTATTGTAAATTTTTATAGTTCTGTTTGAGTTATATGTATCCTCAATCAGTGGTGAGTGCGTGGCCATTAGTCCGTTGCCGACCAGCTGGGACTCGTGCACTACTAGTACGCGTTCGACGTCGCTTCCTTGAGACCGAACGGTTGACGAGCGTCCGTTTACCGTCTAAGCCGGTGTAGTGCTTTACCTGTAGGGCCAATAGGACATGAATGCATACAGCAAACTTGAAATGGTACTTACACCCACAAGACATGGCCGTTACATCAACGTTCCATCCACCTTCAGGCTGACCTTCTGTCTCCATCCTCGCGTAGTTGGATCCCATCTGGGCTGAAACAGGTGCCACTTCGCGACTGCGGCCCAACTCAGGCAGATACACGCGGTGACAACCACGTGACAGCACACGAACAACGTCTGGGTTGGGGGAAACAAGCAAGAATTCGATGCTGTTCCGCGTTGAAGTCATGTCCACGAGAAGGTCGCGCTGACGAAAATCTTTAACTCGAGCTTTCAGCTGTTGCGAGGCATCGGGCATTTCCTTGAACGTTCGTGGCGTAACGAATTGATGTCTACAGCAGTCCGCAAGTAGTTGGAGAAGGGTACCAATCTTGTGCTTGGTACGAAGTGTGTAATCACGTTTGATCAAGCGGTTGAACTGTTCCACCGGATTGTTCGTGGTGGCATATCCACGTGGTGTGTGGAAACACTGCCATCGCCAGAACTCGCTCTTCATCCAAATGTTGTTGAAGTAGCTCCGAAACCCGGCCAACTGCTCTTGGCTTGACCACTTCTCCAGTACAATCTGCATTTGTTCGTCATACGCTTCCTTTGAAGACGCAAAGTGAAGGTCGTAGATATCCGCGACCACACCCTCGCACAAGCTGTCCGGTTTTCCCTTGAGCTTTTCATGAACCTTGGCCATCACGTGGTAGAAGGACATGAGATATACGTAGTCGGAATCCACACCGAACACTTGGTTCACGGCGTTCTGTTGCCCGGCTTTAGCATCTGCCATAACGTACTTGACCAGCAGCTGTTGGTTGGTCACAGCAGTGAACACTTTCCGAAGCGATGACAGCGCTTTCACGTACAGCCTCTCCAATCGCTGTGAAGTGATGAACAGAGCGACCAAGTGGAAGGACCGACATCTGTCAGACACTCCACAGACGATGACAGGATACGCCACTTGGTTTAGCTTGAAGGTGGCATCCATGTGGAGCACGAATGTTCCGGGATCGCGGGCTGCATTATGCAGCAAGCGCTTCGTTGTTAAACCCACCAAGAACGCTTTTTCGTCAGAGCCGTTGCCGACATCCGGCTTCCCGCGGACGTCACGTTCCCACCCAAAAGAAAAGGATAAGTGTCGGATACGTCGGGTCCATACGCCAGCTAGTCGATCTGGCTCAGGATCTCGTCGTAGGCATCATTTCAGTGGAGCGTCTTCTTCGTGTAGTGGCTGATGAACCATTGCACTTGGCGTAGAGTTGGCATATCCGCCTCGGATAACCCGAATCGCCGCGCCATACCCATGCGAATTCGGGCTGGTTTCAGGCCTTGATTGGCCATTTCGCGACCGTAGTCTTTCAGTCGTGGCGTCGCTCTCGGACGAGGGTCTCATGAGTACCAGACTCCACGATTGTC
>NW_008649057.1:197490-198590 GCF_000247585.1 Phytophthora nicotianae INRA-310
GGGGTCAATGTTGGGTGCCGAAAGAAAATTGAGGATTGAATTGCTCCTGGCTCGTCTTGACTCGGTGGTACTTGGACGTAGAACAATATTTACCGGTGTTGTGTTGGTTTTGATTTTCATCATCTGCCGAACCAGGTTGCGAGCTAGAAGGGCTTTTAACGCCGTCTGCTGAACACACAGAGGGTTATCGACATACGAATGCCAAAGCCGTGTTGATCACAGTGCTTCCTCCTCCGGCATTGCCACCCCTGTGTATGCCGAAAACCGGACAAAAAATGAATGATATGGCACCAGGTCTAGCTAGAACAGGTGGTATTTGCAAAAGGCATCGCCACACCCTTCATTTCTGAGCAAGGAAGGAAAGAATAAAGAACGTATTACTGCTACCTGCATCTAAAGCTCACTCCTCCATCCCTACTTACGTCATTGCCTATCGATTGGCAAGTCTAGAGAAGTACTCGTTGTAAATGGCCTGGTTTAGCATCTTTGGCGTGGATCCGACAGGCATTGTATGGAATGGGGCTGCCTTCCAGGCAGAGATAAGCACACGCATTTCCAATTCTCCCATGCATTGCCCCAAGTAGCTTGTTTTCGGTCTCAGCCGCTTTCTTCTCGCTTTTTTCCTCCATCGCAAACACCGTTTGTGAGTCTTTTCAAGAGGAGTTGGCAGACCCTGCGAAATCAGATTGCTCAATCGTCTTACCTGCTATATACCGGAGATCACCATGAACAGGCGTTCGTCATAATATGCATACAAGCCTAGTCCTAGCTGAAGCTATTTTTTTTGCTATAACGGAAACCATCTGTGTGACCCCCCCCCCCCCCCCGTGTGGCGGTCTTTAAACCGTCTGTGCCAGCCCTTAGTAAGCGGTTGGTACGGTGTTCTACCGCGGGTAGTAGCTCTATGGAGCATTTCATTGATCTTTTTGGCTTGCTCTAAGTCTCGAGCTGCGCCAACAGGGAAACCCTCACGCTGCATTGCCGCAATTGTGGTGGAGTGGGGTTCGCAAAATCACGTTGCGATCCACTCGGACACACAGTGCCCTGGACTGCCGACTGACGGAGGGGGTACTCCGATAACCGTGGGGTTGCTGAGGGCT
>NW_008649057.1:199448-209940 GCF_000247585.1 Phytophthora nicotianae INRA-310
TGGCCAATGCAACGTTATGATTGGCAGCGACTACGAACCGCGCACAAAACTGATCCCACGCACTCAATTCGCACCGTCCGGTACCTAAAAACTTTATGTGTTGTCTGTTTTTCGTAATGTCTACTTTTGTCCAACAGGGCGAAAATTCGTTATTATGTTTGTATAGATTCGCCAACCGATAGAGTCGCAGTATTTTTCTTTCAGTGATATAATTGGCTAATAGTGTCTGTTCTCTGAAAACATCCGGTAGCATTTTTTTTTTCTACACAAAGTCGATAATTACCAGTCTATACTACAGTAACCTGGCGCCTCCCCAATACAAGGTGGTTATTTCATGAGCTTCGCTTTCACTTCACTTACAAATTGTAAGCTACAATGAATTCTATTGGTTGCTACTCACAAAATAGCTGAAATCGCTGCCTTTTGTTTAGTGCTTAATTGCTGTGTTAATAATTGATGCTGTTTGCTTGTGTCCTGTGAGGCGAACAGTACTTTTTTTTTTAGTAAAAATTGGGCGTTACCGTTGTTATGCCACGAATTGAAAGATCGCGTTTGCTTTGGATGCGCGACGTGATATTCTGAGCAAACTGCTCAGTGTAAGAGGTATTATCACGTTTTCCTGTACTGTGAAGTCAGCAAGAGAGTGTATACTGCCATTACTGGTACTATTTGGAAAGCACGGACCAGAAGGCATCCTGAGAGAGCTGGACATTAGCCACAGTCCTCATGCGACGCTTGCCCTGCTTCTGCTTCGCCAACAACTTCTTCTTGCGTGTACTGTCTCCGCCTCCCACCGTCTTACCCGACTTGATAAGCACATCCTTGCGGTATGGCGCGATCCGCTCCTTAGCGAAGATTTTGCCGCCTAATGCCGCCTGGATAGAGATTTCATACTGCTGTCTGTCGATCACGCGCTTGAGCTTTTGGCACAATGCTCGGCCGTCAGGTGTAGCCCGGCTTCGATGACACACAAAGGAGAGCGCATCCAGAACTTTTCCATTAATCAGCAGGTCCACCTTGACGATATCCGATTTCTGGGGCTCAATTTCGCGGTAGTTGAGCGTTGCTGAGCATAAGAAAAAAAAAATACTGTTAGAACAACATAACACAGATTAACAAAATTGTATCGACTCACCATAGCCGGACGAGATAGTCTTGAGTTCGTTGTAAAAGTTGGTGACGACCTCTTGCCACGGTACGTTGATGGTCACAATGACGCGCTCATCCTCCAAGTAGACGAGGTTCGTCTGAATGCCACGCTTCTCTTTGGCAAGTGCCAATACGGGGCCCAAGTACGACGCCGGGGTGATAATTGACGCCTCTACCATCGGTTCTAACACATCGTAGTACTTGGTCGATTCAGGGAACGCACCGGGAGTCTCCACGGTAAACTGCTTCCCTTTCGGATCGATCACAGTGTACGGGACCATCGGCGCTGTCACCATCACCTGTATACCCTGTTCATCCGATAGACGTTGGTGGAACACCTCCATGTGTAGTAACCCCAAGAAACCACAGCGGAAGCCCATGCCTAGAGCGCCACTCGTTTCCTGCTGAGCCGTCACACTAGCGTCATTCAACGTGAGTTTCTCGATAGCCACACGCAACTCGTCAAAACTCGAGTCGTCTGTAGGGTACATGCTCGCAAACACCATGCTGCGAGCCTCTTGGAAGCCCGGAAGCGCCTTCAAATCTGCAGATGCAGCGCCCTCACGGAAGAACGTGTCTCCTACTTTGGCTTCCGTTGTGGATTTCATACCGGCGATAATGTAGCCGACCTGACCAGCATACAACCCCTTGGTCTTATACCGTCCCGGTAGTAACAATCCCGTTTCTTGGACATCATGCTTCGTTTTCTGGTGTGCGCTATAAATCTTGTCACCAGGGAAAATAGCGCCGTCTACGACCTTCACCAAGCAAACGGTTCCTCGATAGTCATCGTAGTACGAGTCGACCAGTAAACACCTCAGTGGTGCACTAGGATCGCACTCTACCGGAGGGGGCAGTCGCTCTACTACTGCTGGAAGTACGTCGTTAATTCCATCTCCGCTTTTTGCCGACGTTAATAGTACGTCATCTGGGTCCACGTCCAATAGCGACGACAAGCTCAGGATACTGTCGTCCACTTCGGCGTGAGGCATGTCGATCTTGGTTAATACCGGTACGACGTGCAGATCCCTCTCTTTAGCAGCATAATACGTCGCCAATGTCTGGGCCTGAATACCCTGCGAGCAGTCAACCAGCAGCAGCACTCCTTCACAGGCTGATAGGGATCTGTTCACTTCGTAGCTAAAGTCCACGTGACCTGGTGTGTCCACCAAGTTGAGCATGAATGTCTCTCCTGTTTTCGGGTCTCTGTGGACCATTGACGCCGTCTGTGCCTTGACTGTGATGCCTCGTTCTCTCTCTACCTTTAAATTGTCGAGGAACTGGGCGCTCTCACGCTCCTGACGAGAAATATTACCACTTGTCTCCAACAACCTGTCTGCCAGAGTCTGCATTAAAGAATGAGTTAATTCCAATACACCAGCACCTAGAGATCATCATAGTACACTCCATTCTGACGTTTTAGCGTCTTGAACGCACCGATTTGCCGTGGTCGATGTGCGCCACGATGCTAAAGTTGCGGATGCGTTCGGGCAGGAATTCTTCCAGCCGCTCAGACATGTAAGGTCCCACAGTTTTAGGTGTAAGAACCTCACCCTCGTTGACGTCCCTCGAGGCCGTAGCGAGCCCGCGCATGCGCAGCGGAGCTGCCGACAGGGCTCGTAGCGCCCGACGTCGCACCGCCAGCATGCCTGAACCGGTTGTGTGGCTACGGACTGCAACTTGGTCGCACCATATGGCTCTTTCAGTTGCGCTACAAGCAACTTAAGTTGTTTATGTTGCAATAACCGTTAAACAGAAAAAGAAATGATGGGCAAATTCCGACGCTCTGGACCTTTTTGAGACCGTGAGCAATTCGATGGAGCACCGAGAGGAGCTCGATGAGTTTGCGATGAATGCAGAGCTCGGAGGACCTTTCGACGACTTCGGCTGTGCTGAGGACATGCCTTTGAGCGATGAGGTGTTGGATTTACCGGATTTGGAGCTTTTGCTGCCTTCGGATGACCTTGGCGACGAGCTGCTGGATTCGCTGCTGTCTGACGCTGCGAGCGAGCTGAATAACGATACTGCAAAAGAATCCGGAGAGGAGGGCGGAAGGCCAGCAGAACCAGAGGATGACTCGTCGGTCTTGACGCCAGAGGAGCAGGAACTTGAGCTGGTTGCAAGTGAAGTCAAATATCTAGAGGCGCAAAGAGATTTCTTACAGTTTAGGGCGGATGCCACTGCGAACGGTTCGCAATGTGAGGGCAAGGAGAGTGAACGTGACGGGGAGGTGGAGGAAGAGAAAAACAAATTGGAGAGGGCAACCAGACAGCAAAATATGCTGGTTGACACCATCAATCTGCACAAGCAGAGCATGGAAGACGTGCATCGGTTGATGATCCAGGCCTCGCCTTTGATGCACTACGTGAGCACTTGTTCAGTTTATTGACTTGTTGTGGAAATGACAAGCGTATTGACGAATGTTTGTGCTTGTAAATACAGCGCATGACGCTGATGACGCCGATGGAATCGTTTATTCGTCTGGGCAAGGACCCTGCTGAACGCCGCAGCAAACTATTGGAGATGCGAGACGAGAAGCTGGACACCGTTCGACGGTTCGTCGCGGCGCAGACTCGTGGGATCGACCCGACTCGCGAGTTCTTTTACGTGGACACTTTCGAACGTTTCGGCAAATTCTACACCGTGGACTTTAGCGTCTCGCTGGTTAACAACATGACTGTGGACGAGGTGGCCGAAGTGATCCAGGACCAGTTCGTCGTGCCGCGTGACGGCGTCTCGCGCCTGTTGGGCTGCGTCACTAACCGCACTTACTACGACGGCATGGTAGATACCTTCCTACACGCGCGAACAGTGGAGCGCGTGGACTTACCGGAGCGCTCGTGCGTCGGTCGCAGCTTCTTGGTACAAGAGTCTAACGCTGTCTTCTACTTAAAAAGGTTCGCGGCTAGCGAGCTGGACGGCTCCGACGGCGAACAACCAGGCGAGCAGGGCGACCTGACGGTCATGATGAGCGATTTCGTGGACGTGGACGAGTTGCATCCTTATCATGGAAACCGTGTGAGGAAGGACATATCGGTAGGTATCACGTTACGGCGCCACGTCGGGCCCGGCGGTGCGGAAGGTGTCGTGATGCGGCGCTTCTCCTTCGTCAAACATCATCTCGGCCGTCGGACCACAAGACCCGAAGTGGTGAACACCATCTCGACTCGAGTGCTACTTTGGGGGCAAGCAGTGCGCCTCTGCATCGCAGAGCGCCGTCGACAGAAGCGAGATGCTCCAAAGCGCATCTGGAACACTCATACGTTCCCACGTCGAGCACCGAGCGTGACACCGTCGTCACCACAATCTAGGACGGCCTGTGCCGGTGCTGATCAGTAATTTATTCGTTTAAGCTCGTCGTGAAGAAGAGATGCAACATACAACGCTTGTTAGTCCACAAGTTGCGCGTTCCATTTCGGTGAGCATCTTCTGGCCATCCGTGGCGTACCGTTTAACGATGTACTCAAGGTCTCTCATTGCACTTACTCTAGCTGTACGCTGTACATGTTCTTTATTGCTCCTTGCGCTTTCTGCCATGGTAGCACTGTTAGAGGTCTGCACGTCCGCAGACCCTAGCATTTAGAGGGTGTTGAAGTCCAAGCATATACACGCATGCACGGATTACTATTCCAACTTGTTCGGCGAGGAGATACGGAGGCAGGAATGGAGACTGGGAAGTGCTGGACACGCGCCTCTATCTCGAGATAGGAGTCAGCACTTCAACACGGCCGCGTAGCATTCCAGTCGCGATATTCATGGCCGGCACAATCGAATCGCAGCCGCTTTCAGAGCACAAGATTTTGATTTCAATTCGAAGAGAGCACGCGGTCAGTTGGTCCCCATCTTGAGACCTCCTCGCCGTAGATTCTTTGGCAAAGAATCTTCAAACGATGGATGCTCACGTTGAGTCCGCGCCGAAAGAAGCCGGACCAACTTGCCCAACGCGCAGTGAAATGCCGGTTCGGACCGCGTTGCGGTGGCTGGTGGTGCTCGCACGGCATGCGGGTCAAATCTCCCGCGGTCGATTTTTTTTTTATAGGATCCCTTCCGGATTCTGAAGCCATTCGGGAAGCAGACCATTAAGTGAAGCCCAATGTCGCGTTTCCACGGGGCCATACGTTGCTGGCCGAAGATTCCATGTTATGACTCATCGGTAAGCTATGCCTCGGCCGGTGAATGGCGCCGGTGCAGCCATTTGTCGCTTGGCGGGGTTTCAGCGGTTTTGCTTGTCATTGCAAGGGGCACAGAAGGTCCCACTGCTTGACTGGAGGAGGACGGTTTTCTGTTTGCGGAGGTCCACTTCAAATCGAGTGTATCCTCTCGCTAGTGTACGTTCAGGCAGACTACCGCGAGAGCTCCGGTTCGCAGGCTGCAATGGCTGGCTTCCCATCAAGTTTGGCCAAGCCCGCTTCCGGCTCCGGCTTGGGGCCAGCGCAGGTAGGTATCCATCCCATCGAGGTGCGAGATCACGAGGATTCCACTGCAGTGACATCCGTAGAATTGAAAGCGTCGCAACATTCAACTAAGCGCGTCGAGGTAATATACTTCCACGATGGCAACTGAGCCACTTGATACGCTGGATAACGTTACTTTGGTGCAGACGCCATCTTAGTCGCTGCCACGGTTCTCATTTCATTTCGGTGGAAGAACAATGCCGACATCCATCCGTACAAAAGGCTCAACTCCGCTTTGCCACATCGGCTGGAGCTGGAGGCTGCCGATGTATGCGTCGCCTTCTGATAAGTCGGGCAAGATCCGGAAGCTTCAAGATGAGCAGCAAGTTCATCTTGGTGCGTCTCACCGCTGCAAAAGCATCCGCTTTGTCAGAACATGCTTGCAGGAGAATTCGTTGATGTTGAAATAGTGACCCGCGCCAGTATCGTGATCAGTTTTCCTTCGCGTTTGTATGGTATCCTAGCCAAGACAAACCTGTGCTTTGAAAGCACCAAGCAGGACACATCGGGCGAGCTCGGAATTCGGTGAGGATTCGCATCCACTGGTGCAGAGACTGCCGTCGCCGGCCAAGAAACGCACTGCAACCCGTCTCGTCACACTTCGGGCAACCCGCAGACTTGCAAGCTCCCGACCGGATCTCCGCCAAGCCTCCTCGTGTCGCACGACACGTCTGAAGACTGGCAGGGCAATTGTAGCCATCATTGGCTGTGGCCACCGCGCCGCCGGAGCGTCCACATCTCGCAGGAGCAATGTTGCAGCAGCAAGTGATGCAGTCCTATCCGTGTTCCAGTGCACCCATCTATCGATCACCTCGGCGTGGTTTATGCATCGAGGTCGAGCCAATAGCCTCGGGTATTAAATGTACAACGGCCGTCACCCGGAGCTCAAAGCTTCAGCCGGCTAAAAGCTCTGGCCCGATCGTCGTATGTGGATGCTGTCGACGCAGCGAGCCATTACAACGAGCGAGCGTGTGCCTCATCGAGGCATCAGCGTGATCGCGCTGGAGCTGGCAGTAGTCGCAGCTCCAGTCCACTGTGGTGACAGCTGTGGGCTTCACAGTGCAACTTACCTGTCAGACACAATAGTAACGGTTTTTATTTCGCACACTCCAACGGCGTTGTATCAGATATGCAATTTCATAAATTAGTACCTCGTATAAATAGATCAATCAGTTTTCGCGACTGCCATACCAGTGTGTGAAGACGACGGCATTCGCCTTGGAGCACGCACGGCGCAGACACCTCTGTCGAGCGAGCCTTATGCCACGGCGTTGGATCTTGCCTCATCTTATCTTCCGCCAGCCGTACTTGAGCCATGCGCGTTTCATACGGCGAGTTTTAACAACCACGCGCAACGAAATACCATATTTTGAACTCTGTGCTGTCATTGACAGAGCCACCTGTTCATCTGCGAGTTGCAACACCAAGCGGATGAAGTTCTATGCTGTCGCTATTTACACAGTAACAGCATTGAAATAGCTCCCGCCCGATGTTCGTAGTGGCGCGGCGGGTGTGTGTCCTGCCTTCTGGAATGCTCGTGCCACTGCCGAAGGACTGCAAGTCACACTTGTTGCATTTGGCCGCCGGCACCCCTCCCACTTGGCCCGTCCACGCATTGACCTGCTGGCATACAGCAAATGCAAAGCCAGGAGAAAGATCCCTGTCTGCAATGCTCCTCACCTGCACAAGAGGCCAGTCAGTCAGACCTTCACGACGGCGGCGGGAAGAGACCGTCGAGGCCATCAAAGCTCCAGTTCAATGGTCATTACAGAATTCAACGCCTCGAGCACAAGTGAGCTCCGAACTCTTTACAATGGTTGCCATCTCGATCTCAACGCAGTCGGCCCAGTCCATCGTGGGTCTCAGTAGTGAGCCTGCCACGGGCATCAACAAGTGCAGGTACAAGACCGGCAAATGCACCAACGTGCGCTCCAGCAAGCGCAACGGCCAGCCGCACCAACTGTGCCTGTACCACCGCGACAAGGCCAACAAGATTCAGCGCAAGTTCGACCGCCAGAAACGCCAGGTCGCGCGCTCCAAGAAGGCCCACGGTCTCTCCTCCCCGACTTCTATTTCGATGCTGGACATGGCCGCGCTTGCGGGTCTCACCCCCATGTCCGAGCCGGCCGTGTCCCCCGCCGGATCCACTTACTCGACGTCCTCTGACATGTCCTTCTCGTCTGTCGCCTCGGACGATGTCATGTACACACCCGACTCGCTGGACTGCGGTCTGAACGAGAGCGTGTGGACGGATCTCCCGGTTGCTGCCGCTTCCTACCTCGGCGAATACTCGGACATGCCTCTGCCTACCAGCTGCCACCAAAGCTACTTGTCTTCGGACGAGATCGACTTCCTGTGCTCTGCCGTCCTGGAGTGAACGAGCTAAGAGGAGCATCGTCTCTCTCAGTTAATATGAGGGGGAGACGTCTCCTGCGCTCAGACGAACCCGGTTGGCAAGTGCTGCAGTCGGCTTCACCGTATCGAGCGTGGCACATTAATTAGAGCATTGTGGCAGTAGCGTAAGTAGACTTGAATGAGTAGTGACAGTGTGTATAAAGGTCGAGTGACAAAATGAATATCTATCATCTTTACTTTTTTTTCTCAATAGTCTTAGGTTAATTGACGCATCTCGCGTCAAAAATGGCAACGGATGCAGGCGCTTCCCAATTTGGCGCGATATCGGCACGGACATTGCGATGGCGCGGAAGTGCGGAACCGTCGCTGGAGGTTTCAGGGCAATTGGAGGTGGCAGGCAAAAGCGGCTCAAGGGCTTACCTGGGAGGCTCGCTATAACGGAGGCCTGTGTGTGTTTAAGCTGCCACCGCGACGGTGACGCCAATGATCCACGGCATCTGCCGTCTTTATCTCCACGTCAAACCACCACAAGCTGAAGTACTAGGAATCGACAGCAGAATTTTTTTTAACCAGAACAGTGCAGAGGGAGGTTACCGCGAATCGATCGGGGCTCGGAACGGTAGAGTGCCATGCACCGGGCCACGCCGTCTCCGGCGCCGCGGCATTCGACCCCATCACCGCCACCGGGAACTACCAATGAGGCAATGGCAGAGGCCATCGCGGCGGCGTCAATTCTAAGTGCCAACCAGTTCAAGCTGCTGTACCTCATCAGTCTGTACGCTGTGGCGTCCAATTCTACTCGACAAAATGAACGCTGGATTCGACACGTACCGTTGCTGGTACTAATGTTTGAAGGCATCCTGTGTGACGCCTTCGATTTTGACTATGCTCCAGCTTCAATGCGCCTATCCTTCAAGGGCAAGACGCTGCGACGCTGGATAAACTTTTCACGAGAAGGCAAAGCGGCGATCGATGATCTCTGGGCGCTGCGACTCATTAACGGGCTTAAACTCTCTAGTGACGACTTCCAGCCCATTACAGCGTACCAGGTATCGATAAAAGGTCAATTGGCACTACGGTTGCTACCTCGATACTTCCAGGACACAGTAGATGCCTACCTATACCCACCAGCACCACTAGAGCGACGACTGCTTGTTGTACGATATGATGGTCAACACTTTGTGCTGCGTTCGGGAGGCTACAGCAAGCGGAGCAGTATTACGGAGAGTGACGATGTGTCGTATGTATCAAGTCCGTTCTTACCACGTTGTCTTCGGTCACGGTCTGGTGGATACTACAAGGTTCAGGAGCGAAGTAATGCCGATCGCGCTCGAGAGTGCGCTTTGGGGGCTACAAGCATCACTAAGAAGACGTCAGAAGCCCTAACGTTAGGAGATGTGTACGCACTCATCGGTGAGTGGGTTCCGTTTGGAACGAACCAAATTGTGGCGTTGAACGAGCGTATGGGAGTGCTTGATCGCTGTCAGGGTGGGATTCTCACGAGTTGTGTGGACAGCAATCCCACTGACACGCAGTTTCGAGTCCCAGTAGGACAGACACAGGTTCGCGTTCTTGACTACGACTTTGTGCGCTTTACGAACTTTGAGGCGGAGAGCCACTTCCCAGAGACCCCGGGGATCGTACAGATTGAGAACTTTGGGATGCACTTGAATAGCGATGGCTCGCTCATTTACGGCATCAAAGTTGAGGCCATCATGGATCGTTTGGGCGACGATGTAGCCATTGACCATCTCTCGCGGTTACTAGTGGATGTACATCAGGACTCGTCCATGCTGGTCAACGATCTACTGTCGCGCTACCAGTTGAGTCTACTTGAAATGCTTTATCTTGGGGATTCCTTTCAACGCAACAAGTACAACTGTATCCTTAGCAAGCAGATACAGCCGAAGTTACCGGCTCAAGCCTATGTAAGCGACCCACGATATGCAAACGAACTGGCTCAAGTACTGGGAGACATCCAAGCTAGCCACGACTTGACTCCGGACGACGTGCTAGTTGTCGGTAAAGCCGGATGTCTTTTCTCCGGCCCCAATGTTTTTCGATATGAACATGTCTTTACGTCCTACGTCGGGCTAGTGTGTCGTGATATCTTCATCAAGAACTTCTTCGCACGAACATTTGTACTAGACGCAACGCTGAAAGAAATCCGCCAGCTCATTCACAGAGTCCATCGCGAACCGGCAACGGTATTACTGGTCCGCGAGAAGCTTTCAGCGGTCTCAAAAGACACGATCCTGCTAGCGGAGACGCTTGAGTACCTCTTAGACTCGCTTGAAAACGTCGATCTCTCGCCTTCTCTTTGCTCCGATGACTTAGAAGATAGTGGAGACGATGCAGTTAGAAGGAGAACATTTCTCGGATCTCCAGAGTCCGATGTAGACGCGAAGTTATTCCAAGTATTAGCACTGCCTCAACTCAAAGCACAGACGATCATGCGGTGCCACGACTCGATCAAGCTGATGGAAAACACAATGCTTCAACTGGAGCAACTCCAAATGATTGCTGAGTCGACT
>NW_008649057.1:212400-212871 GCF_000247585.1 Phytophthora nicotianae INRA-310
TTGGCTGGTGCGAGGCATCCTATGAAGTCAATAGAAGAATTTCTCTCGTCAAGCTTGACGCGTATCTAGGATCTCGAGGAGTGCAGACCAGTGTAGCTCTCCGGAAGGTAGCTACAAGTGGAACGAAGAAGGCCAGTCGATTTCGACTGCTGAAATGGCAGGAGACAGATGCCGCGCTGTGGGGAGGCATTCTTCCAGAGATTGAGCTCTCTTTTGACGATAAACACGGATTTCTACTGTTCGTATTACTGCGCTTCGATGGTAAACGCACTCCGCGGATATTAGAAGAGGAGTGCTACCAGAGATTTTTGGAGATTTTCACCCGAGCTGAGATTCTCCTGGAAAACCCAATACCGTGAAGACGTCCCTTACCACGATATGTTCTCATCGGTTACCATCAGCCCAATTCGTCTAATATGGCCACAGTGAAGGCGACCTGTATCAGATATGCAATTTCATAAATTAGTACCT
>NW_008649057.1:214469-215209 GCF_000247585.1 Phytophthora nicotianae INRA-310
AAGAGCTAGATCCGTCGTCAGAGGTCGTTACAGGCGCCGAAGTAGCTGCTTCACTGCCGCTACTACTATTACTACCGCCCACATTGACAATAGTATGGCGGGATATGAGGCTCCAAGTACGGCAAACATCGCCAAGCGGTTGGAATCCGAGCTGCAACGAGATTGGCTTCTTGCTAAACAATACCCGTACGATGTTTTCATCATGATGAACCTTGATAGGACGCTGGACAACGTGTTTGAAAATCCCCTTTTCAGAATTTGGTACAATTATGGACACTATGTCACCACTATGAATCTGGGGAGCAAGTGGAACCCGGCAGCAGCGTTGACACGGATTTATGGTGGTAGTACGAACCTTGCCGACGTGCTCCTTGCGGCGGAGAAAGTGCCAAGTACCAAAGCGATTGCAATGGAGATACTGAATTGGCAGGTCACCCTCTGGCTGCACAGGCTGATGTATCCAGAAAGGGTTTATTCTCTGTTGCGCGTAAGGGAATCGGCAGTGGGCGATGCAAGTCGCTTCCTTTACAGGGAATACATTGAGGCGTATAGGGAGGTTATGCATCTTCTCTCCGACGACTGCTTGTTGTACGATATGATGGTCAACACTTTGTGCTGCGTTCGGGAGGCTACAGCAAGCGGAGTAGTATTACGGAGAGTGACGATGTGTCGTATGTATCAAGTCCGTTCTTACCACGTTGTCTTCGGTCACGGTCTGGTGGATACTACAAGGTTCAGGA
>NW_008649057.1:215309-216734 GCF_000247585.1 Phytophthora nicotianae INRA-310
AGAAATACACGTGATTTCGATCGTTCACACACTTTGAAACAGGGCCGATCAACAGACGTGGCGAATCTTACAAGTTAACATGTAATATCATTTGCTCATGAGTACACAAGGCTGTGGTGGCATGTCCTACTAGTGTAATAGTAGTACCTTGAGAGGCCTTTTACTTTATAGTAGTAGGGTGAGACCAAAACATGGCCCCACCAAACAGTTCATTTAAACAGTTTATTGATGAAAAGCAAGCACCCCGTAACTAGTTTAAACCTGCTTGCCCTCAGTATGGTTTTAAAGATCCCTTACGAGTTAAACACATCAATCAGGTTTTAAAACATCTAATTACCTTGAAATTACTGGATTTTAAGGATCGCCGATTAAGGACTCACCAAACAAATTGCCGTTTGTTATGTCGATATGTTCGACAAAATAAGTATGATTGCGTGCATATACGTGTGATATTTCCCAAATATGTGCACGCAATCATTAAATATCACTACTATATTAATTTAAGTGTGTGTACGCAATCATTAAATATCACTACTATATTTCCTTAAGTGTGTGCGCAATGATTTTCCTCGTTAACTACGACGATTTACGGGTATCAGGACATCTAGGTGGGAAAATAAAAATACAACACTCTTGTAGCTTTCAAGTGATTGCTGCTTTAAATAGCTTTGTACTACAAGTAAAACGTATCCCCTTCATTTTCCGTATTTTGAATTAAACAATTCAAAATACGGGAAATGAGTTTTAGCTCTGATTTAAAAGATGATTAATAAAACGTAGGTAAAGTCATTTGTTGGGGCAGATGCTTGCTCTATTGTTGGTACACCTGCTTGCCAACTGTTTGTTAGTGTGTAGCAAATATAGTTGTAGCTTGTAGGCTGACTTAAAAGGGTAAAACTTGGGTCGCGCTGTTATACTGCAAAAAGCTAGTGCAGTTAGTGGTCAGTTTACATGGGCTCGTTCATCCCTACATATCCCAAGTAACTCTAGCTTACGTGCGTTTTTTTTTCTTCATTTCGCATGAACGGTTGGATAGATTGTATTCATCACAAGTTTATCTCAATTGTCAGGTCTAATCGAGAAGTCTCTTGTCTGATGATAAGGAGTCCTTGTTAAGGACAAATCCCTTGGTTTCTCGACACCTACGACGCCGTCAGCTATGAGAGGCCGCCTCCGTATAATAAAAGTTTGGTTAAAGAAAATAATGATGTGTACGAAGGAGGTAAGCACGGTTGGGGTAATGTACAGACTATACAGACTAAACGGGTAACCACAAATACATGTATGCTGTACAAATTTTGTCGCTGACAAAATTCACGTGTTCTTGAGAAGTGGTTTACGGCACAAAACGCATCTTCCCCATCCGAAGAGATGGCACCTTCATGTATTTGATGACTTCCCGTTGATTCTAGGTTGCTCTCGCTG
>NW_008649057.1:217816-220176 GCF_000247585.1 Phytophthora nicotianae INRA-310
GATTGCTCTACAAGACGAAATTGGCGACGATGTCCACGTTGATGAGTCACTACAGTGACGAGGCATTGGCGAGGATGATCATGGCGGGATATGAGGCTCCAAGTACGGCAAACATCGCCAAGCGGTTGGAATCCGAGCTGCAACGAGATTGGCTTCTTGCTAAGCAATCCCCAAATGACGTCTTCATCATGCTGAATCTTAAGAGAACAAGGGCCAAGATGATTGAGAATCCGCTTTTCCGTGTTTGGTGCAACTACGGACTCTATTTCAACAGAATGAACTTGAAAACGAAGTGGGATCCTATCGTGGAGTTGACCCAAGTCTACGGCGGTGACAAACAACTCGCGAGCATGCTGGTGGCGGCGATGAAAACCCCTAGTACCGAAATAGTGGCGACCAAGTTGCAGAGCTGGCAGGTTTCCCTGTGGTTGACGAGAAGGATGAAACCAGCAAAGGTTCATTCTCTCCTGGGTGTAGAGGGAACTATGGCGGACGATGTGAGTCAATTTCTTTACAAACAATACGTTGCGGCCTATGAAAAATACATCGGTCCTAGTACAGGATAAGAGAATGAATATATTTCTTTATCCTGTGTTGGTGAATACACAATATATTCAATTATACTGGTAATCAAATCCAATTATTGTTGTTCGGCAAGAGCTACCTGGAGCCTGTAGAGTGCCTCTGCTGCAGTTGGACGAGCAGTCGGATCAACAGCTACACATGCCATACCTAGCTCCAATATAGCAGGCGGACACGTTTCTGAGAAACTCACACGTAATTTTCCTTGCATCACAAGCTGTAGAATTGCCAAATCGGAAGGCTGTCGGTTCTTGCCAGTATTAGCATAGGGCAATGCATTCGAGTCCAGCTCCGACAAGACCACTCCAAACGAGAAGATGTCAGCTTTTTCATCGTATTTCTCGCCTGTCATCATCTCCGGTGCCATCCACAGAGACGTGCCGATGCCGGCTGTCATGGTACGATCCACACGTGCACGAGAAGCTCCAAAGTCCGTCAATTTTGCATCGTAGTCTTCGGTAAGTAAAATATTCTTGGATTTCAAATCTCGATGAATTAGCGGAGGATCGAACGAGTGCATGTACGTTAATGCATGTGCCACATGCAGTGCGATCTTCACTTTAGTGTAGTCAAACCCAATATTTCGCTCATTTTGGTACCGATTCAAGAGCGCTCTTACGTCTCCACCCTCCATAAACTCTGATACCACGCATAAGTCCGTGAGTGAATCCCACGCCACACCAATAAACTCAACAATACGCGGATGTTCCAGGGACGCCATGAGCTTCACTTCGGCCAGAAACTCGTTCACACTCTGAATCCTCTTTCGAGTTTCAGGGAGTAGCATCTTGATTGCCACACGTTGGTCATTGAACGTTCCCACATACACCTCTCCGTATCCTCCTCGACTGATTCGTTGCTGTAATATAACCTTCTCTCGTGGGATCCTGGCCGCTATAATGGCTTCATCAGTCCATAGACCTTCAGTATTGAAATCCGAACTTGCGCCTGGTTGTGAAGACACTGTTCTACCTTGAGAATCCTGACCGAGTAATACTTCCCCATACGCGTCCTTATTCCCTCTCTCAGCTCCTTCACTTGAGTGTTTTCGTCGCTTTCTCCACCAAATAATACCCACAATTAAAGCCAACACAACGATACATCCGACTACAATACCAGCGATTACTCCCGCTCCTACGGAAGAGCTAGATCCGTCGTCAGAGGTCGTTACAGGCGCCGAAGTAGCTGCTTCACTGCCGCTACTACTATTACTACCGCCCACATTGACAATAGTAAAGTCCGAGCCTGTCGTACTACCGTTTCCGCTCGTACTACTGAATGTCTCCGACGCTGAAGTATAGAATACCAGTCCATAATCACTCGTATACCCCACAAAACACGTCCACTCTACGTCGCCAGTAATTGCTCTCCATCTTGGTACACGCGGTGTCACTAAATAATTGCAACTTTACAGACAAGTCCCTGTTGACAGAAGCTAGGGCACTTCCATACGTCGAGGTGTTCGGTAGAGCTCTGCACAGTCCGTCTGCGTAGAACGCTTGGCCGTTGGAGAAGGTGTCGCATGTATTGGCTGGCGTGTATTGCTCCAGTAGAACGTAAGGCGCGTCAGCATCAGCGAAGAGCGCGGCGGTCTCGGCCCGGTCGTTGCCGTAGCAGTCCACGCGGGTCGAATTCGCGTCCTCGTCGACCGATAGCGTGGTGCAGTCAGAGAACTGGCAACTCTCCACGTCTTCCTCGTAGATGAACTGGGGCGTCCCGGAGCACGCGTCGTCGGCGAAATAGCTCGTGAACGAGACTGTCCGAGCCTGGACGGAGGT
>NW_008649057.1:221571-223949 GCF_000247585.1 Phytophthora nicotianae INRA-310
GTTTTCGTCGCTTTCTCCACCAAATAATACCCACAATTAAAGCCAACACAACGATACATCCGACTACAATACCAGCGATTACTCCCGCTCCTACGGAAGAGCTAGATCCGTCGTCAGAGGTCATTACAGGCGCCGAAGTAGCTGCTTCACTGCCGCTACTACTATTACTACCGCCCACATTGACAATAGTAAAGTCCGAGCCTGCCGTACTACCGTTTCCGCTCGTACTACTGAATGTCTCCGACGCTGAAGTATAGAATACCAGTCCATAATCACTCGTATACCCCACAAAACACGTCCACTCTACGTCGCCAGTAATTGCTCTCCATCTTGGTACACGCGGTGTCACTAAATAATTGCAACTTTACAGACAAGTCCCTGTTGACAGAAGCTAGGGCACTTCCATACGTCGAGGTGTTCGGTAGAGCTCTGCACAGTCCGTCTGCGTAGAACGCTTGGCCGTTGGAGAAGGTGTCGCATGTATTGGCTGGCGTGTATTGCTCCAGTAGAACGTAAGGCGCGTCAGCATCAGCGAAGAGCGCGGCGGTCTCGGCCCGGTCGTTGCCGTAGCAGTCCACGCGGGTCGAATTCGCGTCCTCGTCGACCGATAGCGTGGTGCAGTCAGAGAACTGGCAACTCTCCACGTCTTCCTCGTAGATGAACTGGGGCGTCCCGGAGCACGCGTCGTCGGCGAAATAGCTCGTGAACGAGACTGTCCGAGCCTGGACGGAGGTAAGGAATAGCGAACACGCTAATACTCCAGGGATAGAGAGCACCATTACTGTGCCAGACACGCGCAATTACAGAATGAGGAATGACTTTACTGACTTCACTTTTTCACATCATTGTCTTATCATGGAATGGGTACAGTCACTTCGTTTTATGGCTCTTATCTTATCCTGTCAAAACACGCGCAACTTCAGCATATTCAGTATAAGTGAATATTCAAGGCAGCTAACGACGCGTACGAGCCATAAGTTTTTAAGCTATCAAGTGTATCAGCTTAGAATGGATAGGCCTTCTTGAGCTTCTCCTCGAAGTTGGCGTCGTTGAATGGAACCTGGGCATTGCCGAAGTCGAAAGTGTTGAGAGTCTCGCGTGCGGCATCGGTGAGTTGCTCCCACATGATGAGCGGCTGGAAGTCACCGGTTCGACTGCTGTAGTCCAGCATGGGCTGGCCTGCCACTTCGCTGATCGAGCGATACAGCAGTGGGGTGACACCATTGAGAATGCCAAAGTCCGGAGCTGGGGACTTCCTTTGATACTCATCGTCAGACGTGGACGTTGAAAGACCGAGAACTGCTGGCGTTGCGAAGTCGGGGTTGTCGATCCACACGACAGCGCTCGACCAGTCGTAGCGTCTTGATGCCACACCCATAAAGAATCCCTTGGGGAAGAACCAGGCATACATGATGGCCCACTTATCGTTGTACCAGGCCGCTCGTCCGTACACCTGTGAGCCCATTGGAGCGTCATCGCATGCGGAGTTGCCATTACTCCCCTTCAATCCGCCGCTGAAATCGCCGCCATCGTTCACAGCTGGGAACGAAACGCATCCGTCCGCGATGTTTAGTTGGGGTTTAAACTTGATTGCTGCCTTTTCAGAAATGGTGACTGGGTCAGGCTGGGGAATCGGTCCAAGTTTGTCGTGGTCAACCCTGCGAGCAGTAACTGCAGCGAGTGTAGCTGCGATGATGATGACCAACCCTCGGAAATTCATTGCTGTGAAGGAAGTCTGACTTGTGCAGCGGACGGAGAATACGAAAGTGAGCGACCGAGAGACCACAATTTTCCCCAGAGAACTGCTGTCAGGAACTCTACGGATAACGTTTGCGATGTGGCATCATATGAGCGATCAAAAGTTGCTCCAAAAGGTAACAAGACGCCAAACGGGATAGCTTTTTGTGATGTGATGAGTCAAATACCGATGCGCTCTACTCAAAATATCCGGTTCGATAAATTAAGCTATTTAAGTAGGTTGAAACTTGATCTGCCAAAACGTAAGTAGGCGACTTACAAATAGATTCCAATTCTCTCTCTCTCTCTGCACTGTTGAACACTTTTATCTTTTTAAAGTGACTCGAGACAAACGGCGTTAATATGGCTGATAGCTCCTAACGTTTTTAACAATTCAAAACACATTTTAGTTTCTAAATTGCAGGTAGTTTGTGAAGCTGAGATCTGCGCGTACGGGAGTTCCCATCATTACCGTTACTGTAAAGCTACGGAGACTATTTGCCATCGACAAACCATATTTGCAGCATCGTGGTCCACGTATTAATCTGGGTTTCTATTTACATTTGTGTCATTGTTACTACTTATGCTGTGCAGTAAAACGATATACTGACGTGTTGCCGGCTTTAGAAAGAGCACTACGG
>NW_008649057.1:224754-226547 GCF_000247585.1 Phytophthora nicotianae INRA-310
TTGCTCCACTGGCTTGAACCCATTTCACTGCATTCGTGAAGCACAAGGGCGGCAGGCCCCTGCTGGAGTTGATAATAACACGAATTCTTGTCATAGTACTAATGCAATAAAGAGCAGTACTACCGTCCTCTACAGTAAGTTGATACTCTACTAATACTAGCAAGCCGAGAAGCGGGACTATTAAATAGTAATATTACTAATCCACTGTAAAAGGTTTACTTGAAACATATAATTGTGCTCATGATTATAATACCCCCCCCCCCAAAAAAAAAAAAAAAAAAACAATTCTGAGCAATCCGAATGGGATCTGAACATCAAATTCTAAACTCCTAAAATTGTCATTTTTAATAATGAGGTTGCTGTAACACAATATGACATAGGCCAAGAACTCAGCAGTCTTTTCGATGAAGAAAAGAATATCATTACTGGTCATCAACATGGGTGGCATTTGCCCCCTTTGGAGGGCATATCCTAGACTACCACTTGTGTAACCCACGAAAGGGGGCAATATGAGTCATATTATCTCTCAGTGTATTCTGTGTGTGGATGAGGCGGAATCGCGCTTGTTTACTTTGCTGATGTAGAGCACAGGCGCACGAAGAAAAACTTGGACAATGTAGACTTGAGATGAAGAAGTTTAAAAGGGAAGTAAGATTTTGATCAGTGGAGCAGCAAGCTAGACTCTTACTACTGCCTTCTTATTTGTAAACGGCAGTCAAAAACACTATTAAATAATACCGCTACCAGTCATTTGTTTTAGAGTCATGAGTACTGTATCCCTTCACAAACTAATGTACGGTACCGAGGTCAGCTCTGTGACGAGCTTTAACCTCAACAGCCTTCTTGGCTCGTCATCAGGTAACATTATTGGTGCAAAATGCGATCGGCTTCCGATTGGCTCGGGGAAAACCCCTTTAAGTATTTAGTCAGTTTACCAATTGGCTACATGGAAACCGTTGTTTTCGGTTTTGAAGTTTCTGGAGGCCCGACGAGTGACCTGACACCGGAATCGGAGTCTCCTCGTCAGGGTCATTTTTTATAGCCAAACCACCATCAGCCAGTGCGGGACAAAATAGTACAAATACAATGTGAAATGCAGCCAGCATACGTACAGTCTGCGTGCCACACAGATCTTGAGTGTGCTGGCTGCTCTCTGCACTGCGCCAGAGGATCTGCACCAGAGGCTCAGTGGGACGTGGACCATCCATGCGTTCCCGACATTAGCCAATTAGCTGACTGTCCCTGGTAGCGAGGAGCAGTCAGCTCATTCGCCAATTTGCTCGCTAGACAGCAAGGCATTGGGCGCGGGCGCGACGCGCCTCGGTTGTGATTCCTGGCACGGCGCACAGTGAAGGCCCAGCTACCGACGTGCACGCTACCGCTACGCTCTACCTCGGCATCCAGACTACCTCTACGTTCTACTCAGACATGCAGAGCTCTAATATGATCCGGTGGCGGCAAACTGGCTTGTGCGGAGCATGTTGAATCGTGAAACCCTGTGCTGCTCTTGCGGATGCCGTAGTGTGTAGCTAGCGTTGATAATTTAAAGAGTTCTACATGAGAGGAAGAAAAAAAAATTGATTATGTAAGGAAAAATATATGTATCATGAGCCTGCTGATACTTGTTTAATCTGCTGCTGCTTCCGCTCCAACGTAGGCACACTCTACTCGGTGCCACTGGCGCCTACGGTATATACGTATTTTGTTTGAAGGGAGATTAGCTGCCGGCTCCCATGTCTGCTCCCAAGAGGTAAGAACTGGACACGACCGTTAATTCGGCGATCAGCGAGGAT
>NW_008649057.1:227527-230376 GCF_000247585.1 Phytophthora nicotianae INRA-310
TGTGATTCCTGGCACGGCGCACAGTGAAGGCCCAGCTACCGACGTGCACGCTACCGCTACGCTCTACCTCGGCATCCAGACTACCTCTACGTTCTACTCAGACATGCAGAGCTCTAATATGATCCGGTGGCGGCAAACTGGCTTGTGCGGAGCATGTTGAATCGTGAAACCCTGTGCTGCTCTTGCGGATGCCGTAGTGTGTAGCTAGCGTTGATAATTTAAAGAGTTCTACATGAGAGGAAGAAAAAAAAATTGATTATGTAAGGAAAAATATATGTATCATGAGCCTGCTGATACTTGTTTAATCTGCTGCTGCTTCCGCTCCAACGTAGGCACACTCTACTCGGTGCCACTGGCGCCTACGGTATATACGTATTTTGTTTGAAGGGAGATTAGCTGCCGGCTCCCATGTCTGCTCCCAAGAGGTAAGAACTGGACACGACCGTTAATTCGGCGATCAGCGAGGATGGTCCGCGTCTGGTAGGTCGGTTCCAGTCGGTAGGACCCTTTCCGCCTCACCCACGTCGTCACCTAAAGCAGCTGCCTCAGGCCTTGGTGATGCGCGCTTTAGGCACAGCATCGAGGAGCCGCTTGATTGCGTGTGCGGTATTTGAGGTATCACCTCGTTGAACATGAACCCATTACCTCAAGTAACGGGCCGCAGCCTAATCAAGACGCCCCTAACTATGGGCGCGGAGGTGTGCTTGACACCATATGAAGAAGACAAGAAAGGATGTTGGTGGGGCAGCGTACGTTTGTGGTCTGTCGTGTTGGCTTGTCATCGTCGAGGTGAGTTGGAGAATGAAAGCAAACCAAGAGTAGTTTAAATTGAGGTTAAAGTTGAAGTTGAACGTGATGCTATTATTAACTTTAAAAAAATAGCCACGAAGGGAAAGTTTCTTTGTTTGTAGAGAAGCGACTGTAGCCTTACGGCTAACAGATTTCGCTCCGTATTCAACGCATGTCGGTTGGACAGTGGGCGGCCGGCGGGCACTCGGGCACTAGGGGTACCCGATCTGCGGTGTTTTTTAGACGTTGAACTATTAACTAGAGTCATTGTACCATCCAGTCCCGTGTAGTTCTTCATCGGCAGAGCAAAAAAAAAACACGTGAATGCAGATTGCAAACTTGAAGTAGTGCTTGAATTCGTACTCAAATTTACATCCCGGACCAAACACCTCCATTCGCGCGTAATTCACTCCCATCTGGCCGACACCGGGGCTACCTCGCGACTGCCCCCGAGTTCCGAAAGATAGATACGCTCACAGCCACGTGACATCACATGAATCTCGTCTGGTTTGGGGAAACAAGTAGGAAGTCGATGCTGGACCGGCCGGGAGTCATGTCCACAAGAAGGTCTTGGTGGCGAATATCCTTAACCCTTGAGTTTAACTGCAGGTGACTTCAGGGGATTCCTTGAAGATTCGTAGAGTTACCGACTCGTGTCCGCAACAATCCGCCAGCTGCTGAAACAGTGTCCCGATCTTATGTTTGGCCCGGAGAGTGTAGTCACGCTTGATCAGACGGTTGAACTGCTCCACCGGGTTGTTTGTTGTGGCGTATCCACTGTGGGTATATAAGCGTTGCCAACGCCAAAATGAA
Source organism: Phytophthora nicotianae INRA-310 (assembly GCF_000247585.1). Taxonomy (NCBI): domain Eukaryota; phylum Oomycota; class Peronosporomycetes; order Peronosporales; family Peronosporaceae; genus Phytophthora; species Phytophthora nicotianae. Next base: position 229,130 of record NW_008649057.1, read on the forward strand.
CTTGTCACCCACGTTCGTTCAAACTAGCCTTGGAACCAAATTAGCTGCTCTTCATCCGACGACTTTGTTAGATTCCGTTTCACTTGTTCGTCATAGACATTTTTGGCTATCCGCGAAATAGTGACCATAGATGTCCGCCATCGCTTGTTCGGACAAGTGATCTGGTACGAGCGTTCAGTGTTTTACGGTATGAAGAAGAATCTTCGCTGTTAAGAAAGGATCTAAAGGGCGGTTATTGGCTCACTGACTTTCATAGCTTTGGCCGTGATTCGCTAAAATTCACTGGTGTGTAGATACCCGAGGTTGGTGTGTTTTGGCCAAATGCAATTGTGGCACACGTATAGATTGCGTGGTGTGATGTGACATTGGTGTGTCCCACGCATATTGTATGCGTTATCACATTTTCTGTATGTCAGACCTTGATTCTGTGTGGTTTACCGGTTTTGGCCTATTGCGGTCGACTTGAGCACTAGCGGACCTATTTGGAAATGAGCCCCCTATCCAGATAGGAACTAGTTTTTGCAGGTATAATGTTTTGGAGATGTGATTTCAACATCGACTTCGACTCAGAGAGCATCTTAGTAGAATATGCACCCCTAATAAGCAAAAAAGGGCAAAAGTGGTAACCTTGGGCAACCACTAAAAACAAGAACCAAGTAAATTCAAACCAAAGAATTAAGCGGCTAGCGATGCCAGTTGGTCTAGCCATTTGTAGCTATGCGCGAATAGAAGAGGACGCCGTTGCTGCACAAAACAAGACCAACAAGCACCACCACAACATAATAACCAACAACAACAAGCTACCAGCCACCACAACATCAAAAAAAAAAACACAACAGCGCACAGAAAAAAACAAAAACAGACACACACACACGCCCCACGCAGAGGACACGGGCGCTCCGATAAAAAACCACACCCCCAGAGAACACAAAAAACACCACAGGGTTTCACCAATTACACTAAACAGAACAATACGGCTCGGCATGCATTGCAGCAAGACCCCAAAAGCTATCGTCTTATACAGAGCAGAAAAATGAATCTGGACGAGATACGCTTAATGCGTCGAGTCCGGTGGGCGCTTGGTTCTTAGAGATCGCCTGTAATACACTGTCCGAGACGTTTGTGTAGTAGCATAAGTTCGTTTTGTTTACCTGTTGTAGCAACGTGAGCTTCTTCCTTCTGGACCGGACGTGCTGTGAACTGGTACAGCTTCGAAGTCACAGATATCATCGGCTTAATGCTGAAGA
>NW_008649057.1:230476-233420 GCF_000247585.1 Phytophthora nicotianae INRA-310
TCTGTATGTCAGACCTTGATTCTGTGTGGTTTACCGGTTTTGGCCTATTGCGGTCGACTTGAGCACTAGCGGACCTATTTGGAAATGAGCCCCCTATCCAGATAGGAACTAGTTTTTGCAGGTATAATGTTTTGGAGATGTGATTTTAACATCGACTTCGACTCAGAGAGTATCTTAGTAGAATATGCTGCTCTTATTAGGCAGAGAGGTGCACAGTTGTTAGCTTTGGGCAGCATTTAATAGCAGTATCTAGTTAATTTCAAGCCAAGTATTAAGCGGCTAGCGATGCCAGTTTGTCTAGCCATTTGTAGCTATGCGTGAATGGCATAGGATGCCGTTTTTGCTTCACACAAGACTTTCAAGTCGCACTTTCACATCATAATTGGCAACGACAAGCTTCTAGCTGTCACTACAGTATCTAAATCAAAACCATCAGCGTTCATGGAACAACTTAATCATTGACGCACCTACGGGCCTGGCGGATTGGACTGGGGCTCTGCTATCAAAGTCCAGCCCCTGAGAGCATACCAAGTACCCCATGGTTTTTCACCAATTACACTGAACAGAACAATACGGCTCGGCATGCATTGCAGCAAGATCACAAAGGCTATCGTCTTGTACAGAGCAGAAAAATGAATCTGGACGGGATACGCTTAATGCGTCGAGTCCGGTGAGCGCTTGGTTCTTAGAGATCGCCTGTAATACACTGTCCGAGACGTTTGTGTAGTAGCATAAGTTCGTTTTGTTTACCTGTTGTAGCAACGTGAGCTTCTTCCTTCTGGACCGGACGTGCTGTGAACTGGTACAGCTTCGAAGTCACAGATATCATCGGCTTAATGCTGAAGAGTTGGTTGGTCTGGACCATGCACATAGTACGCTTGAAGTTGAAGTGGTCATTGACACCAGCAGCAACCGAGAGTAGGTTGAACTATTTGGGAGCAAGGTGGCCATTGTGGAGTACTAGCGTCCGCTCAGTCCACTTGGAGTCACATATCAGGATCTGGACCATGTCAACTGCTTCAATTGGTATTTGCGACTTTCCACCAACGGTAATGCCTCCACTCGCTGCAGTCTTAGGCTTGAACCATTCGGCGTGCTGCGTCACGTAACTGCTGCATCGTGAATCGATGGTCCAGCTGGTGCCAAGGTCAGTGTTGGCTTCAGCTTGGAGACTGACAGCCGAGGTGACCGTCTGAACCTCGGACACTACTGCGATTAGAGCTTCCTTGCGACGATACCGACCATAACCCCTTCACCACGGCGAGATGACTAGGGGTTATTGTTGTTGCTGTTGTTGCTGTTGTTGCTGTTGTTACCACGATTTCCGCCACGGCCACATTGATACCGTGATCCACCACCACGGTTGTCATTGCGTTGGTTGTGATTGTACGGGTTCGCCCGGTAGCTGCTGGTACCACGCAGCTCAAGCCTTGACATTGCTATCACGCAAATGCTTCTGCAGACCACGACATTGGTGGATGTTGGGACGACGTTTTGGCAGTAGCTGCAGACATCCGATGGGACAGGCGTCTGCGCTACCAATGCGGAGTCACGCGCTGGTGTAATCAGGCATACTCGTCCTTAGTGTCCTGGCTTTCAGGTGTACCCTTCGCAAGGCTGTAACGCTCCTGGCCTTGGATTTCACGGACCTTGGTGTCAGAGCTCATCTTCAGCTCTTCGTACGAATTGTACTTACACACGCCTCTCCAAACACGAAGACCATCCTTCCAAGACTTCGGCATGGATTGGACAGATACAGCGATTATTGGACATCCGTCAAGGTAGATTCGGTCGCTTCAGATGTGGCTCTTCGTCGAGTTTCCTAGTTCGAAAAAGAAGCTAGTAAGATCATTGCCATCTTGGTACTTGATCCCCATGAGGAAATGCTGGATGAAGTAGGGGTCACCACGGAATGCTGCACATTTGTACTTCGTGCATATGGCCTGGAAAGTGTCTACGGCCGTCGTGAGGCTCTTGACCAGACGGATGTGAGAGTCAGCCATCGTCTTCATCAAAAATGCCTTGGTATGCGCTTCCGTACGGCGAGCTGGCGAGCAGATAGAGGAACAGGCCTCACTTTCTTTTACTCACGCCTTGTATTGCCTTGGGCAAACGGGCGGACAGAAGATAGATCACTCTTCTTAAGTTTTTTGCTTGACGGGTTATCATTGTCGTCATCGCTGGGCTGTGGCTCGTCTGAGGTGTCTTCGAAATCGGCCTTGTCTGAGTCAACCTCGGCAGCTGACGCAGACTTAGACTTGGATTCATCTTCGGACATGTCAGAGCCACTTCCAGAGTCTTCATCTTCGTCATCACTGACTCCATTGTTATCCTTTATGGTAACGAAACCGACGGGGTGCTTGACATCTAGAGAAGCTCTCACGCGTGCCTACCAAACGTAAAAATTGCGAGCACCGGTAAGTCGAGAGAAGTCGCTACTCGAGTCTTGGCTGGGACTCATGACATGTTGATGTAGAGCACAGTCGCACGAAGAAAAACTTGGACAATGTAGACTTGAGATGAAGAAGTTTAAAAAGGGAAGTAAGATTAGTGGAGCAGCAAACTAGACTCTTACTACTGCCTTCTTATTTGTAAACTGCAGTCAAAAACAATATCGCTACCAGTCATTTGTTTTAGAGTCATGAGTACTGTATCCCTTCACAAACTAATTTGTAAGGAGTACGGTCTGAGGTCAGCTCTGTGACGAGCCCTAACCTCAACCCACTTGAGCTACAAAGATTTGCACTGTAGTACCGTGGTTTATGGAAGTGTTAATGACTACAAACTAAATCAAGTTTTGGAAGTCTTATACACTTCTGCTAAAGTTAAAGAAAGAAATGCACCGACTTTCACTGGTACAGACAGAAAGCTTGCAGAAGCGCTGTGACAACCTCACAGAGTATCGTTGCTGAATATGCTTTGAGCGTCGCGATTATAGATCATA
>NW_008649057.1:233710-236465 GCF_000247585.1 Phytophthora nicotianae INRA-310
AGTGCATACCCCACTATCAATCCAGCGCATGGCGAGCGGACTATACGCTACTTTAAAAATACACACGAGACTGTTCATCAACGAGAACGATAACGTATCGCTGCTCAAAGTTCCGCAAAGGCTGCCACGGGACCATACCTTCACCACCGCTACCATGGCTACTCTACCGTGCGTTCTCACACGTACCGTAGCACCGTTATTACTCTTGTCGACGTCACGGACTCCATGAAGGCCTCGTTGACACGCTTTCCATCGAGTAATTCGACCTGCCGGCAAGGCAGATATGGGAAGCATTTCTAGGCGAGTGCTTCAGTAGACTAGACAAGACAACGTAGTACGCGGTCGTTCAAGCAACAAGTCATTTGCTGTGTTCAGTGAGCGCTCAATCAGTATGTCAACAGCGACGTGCATGGAGCTGTCAAAATACAGCCTCTTTCACTTGCGCTGAGTGAAGCCGTCCATTCATCATGCGACCTTCACGGTACCAATGCAAGCAAGCCAAGGTGCTTGTTATAATGGGCCCATCTATCACTACTGAACCGGTTACGCTTTAGTGAAACCTCATTGATGGCGCTTTCCGCTGGGTTCCTCGTGGCTACAAGCAATGTATCATCTTCATGATTTACGATCGTGCTTCAGGCATATTTGTTCCTGTGTACGGTGTGCTGAGGACTGTATGAACCGGGGATTCCTCTTGATACATGCTACATTTTGTGCTTCAAGCTACCGCCCAATAGATCCAACCGGATGAGATTATCTGTGATATTTTATAGTGTTTTAATGCGCGCTATGCGAACCTAGTTGGCTCGAACCCCATTCGACTAAATACGAAAGAGCAACTTCGGTGCGCTTTTAGCATTATCACAACATCGAACGAGTTTGAGCATCCTTTCTACGTCCACCTATTCCAGGCTCCAAGATTCATTAGCATTGCCCATGTAGAATAATCGCATGGAGCTCTCGACAAATGCTGCTTTTGGTAGTCGATAGTTTAAATATACATATTCTGTAATTTTTATACTTATGTTTATAATATCCTATTTTAAAGAAAATGGGCAATAGCCGGGTCAATCGACACTAAAAGACTGGAACGTGGACAAGGTCTGGAAAAAAATACCTGGAACGTGTTCTAGAAGTAGACGTGTCCCTGCTGGTCGGTCACGAACGAATGGCCTCGCGCTCAGCACTGACTGAGGTATAAAAACTCAAACAGAACCATAAAGATATGCGATACTTTTTTTCGGAGTTGGTTTCATCCATTTTCAATTGTGACTACTTTTGGATAAATTATCAGCTTTAAATAGTTATAATCAAAACCAAGCACCTATTTGTTGCGTGTTTGAATAGTATTTTCGATTTTCTCTTCTAAATGGCAAGTTCTAACGTCGACCAAGCTCTTCCCAACGCTTTCTTCGCGTTTTTCGAATGGTGCCAGGAGCAATGCTGGTGGGATCGCCTAGATGAGGCTGCCCGCTATCTGAGGAACTGGGTCCTCATTCGGCGAAACGACACCTCATGTACTGCTGACGCAATCAATCGGCCGCTTGACGTGGTACAGCAAGCCCGCATCACCGAGGCTCGTCTCATTGGGGCGCCCGCACAAAATGATGATACCTGCGAGCACGAGTGGGTGCTGCCTTTTGGTATGAACCGTCGAGGTCTTCCTACGTTCCAGATGCGCACCATTTTGGATGACGAGTGGGTCGATGGAAGAGTGGTTTTCTAACATAATGGGAGCCAACATGGGGGCCTACGACTAACCTGTCATCTAGTGAGATAAAGAAATATCGCCAGCGTAAAAGACGCAACGTAGCGCATGCTTACATCGGAACTGATGTTAAGGAAGAGTAAGCAGATAACAGAAAAAAAAATAGTTGCTTAAAGCTTATAGCATTTAAGAGAATGTCGAGTCCTAAATCTTGGGGATCTTGCCTGTTATGAGTGTTTTTCCATTGTCACAAAGCCATCCGCTAGATCAGTACAGGGACTAGCCCATCAACCCGCCCTACACAAGCGTTGCAGCGACAAATCCACACCTATACGTCGAGTCGTAGCCGCATGTAGTGTCTGCTGTGGCTGGTAGTGTCAGTAGAGTTGTAGCTACATGTGTCAACCGTGTCTGTGACCCGTTTGAGTTGTGTCAACGCGAGCACAGGCGATAGCTGATCTGTCCCTCCGATGATCGTGCCTTCTTCACGTCAAGTCGACACCATAGTTGGATGGATACAGTCACATTTCCAACTACCTTAGTGTCAACCTGACACCAGACTTATATCCATCATTAAACGCTTCCCCAATCCCTTAATAAAGTTGACAAAGGACATAGCATGTTGCTTTTGTCCGGAGAGACTTGCAATTTCAGTATCGTGTACTTAAGAGCCTCCGAAGGAGTATCTTCACTATTCAGGGCTGCAGTTTTTTTTCTGAAGTTGCACTGGTCTACGGTTACGCTGGGGTCGGTGCTCGGCGATCATAAGAACGAAATTGCAGCGCTCGTGCCAACGGCAGCGATGATGAACAGTACACACGCAGCTTTCGACAATCTCTACCGTTGAGATTGTAGATATTGCAATAAGTGATTGTCTTGCTATAAAATGTACAGTCAATAAGAAATCTTTATTATCATAGCTCTGGTTTTCGAGCATACTAAGTGGAATTTTGATGCTGGAACGGTCCACAAGTGGTGTCACTGACATATTATCAAGTGTTAAGTGGATGTACCGATCGCCATATTTAAGCTGCAACCTATTTAAAG
>NW_008649057.1:236680-246680 GCF_000247585.1 Phytophthora nicotianae INRA-310
CATGTGCGTGATCAGTGCTATGCGCAGTGTTCCGTCGCCATTGGCGATTGCTAGATACGAGCACTTTTTGACACCAACAGATTTTTTGTGTGCTCACCACCAATCCACATATAGATTAAAAGGTTTCGTATTTAGTGTTTATTTACCGATACAAGATTGGTATTTGAGATGAGATGCTATTATTGGTTAAAGTTTTGTTTTTTTTTGCTTTTTTTGGTTAACTGATGGACGGCCCTCAACTGTTTCTTTTTTCCCTTACTGAAATTTCGAATGCGTTTGATTATTTGGAAGTAGCCAACCCACAACGAAGTTGCACAAACAATATATTTTTAAAGGAGATTGCTTTTTCATCGTGTACTGTTTAATGCATTCATAGCTTGCATGTCGGCAGCTTTTTAATTAAACAAAACAACGAGGTCAGGTCCACATTTGTTCGAAGATCTGATTATGTAGTCTTAAAAGTACTTATACATGATGCAGAAGAAAAAAAACGTCCATATATGCTATTATCTTCAATGAATCCCTACCGGTGCGTGCAGCTGTGATAGCTGGTCATGATCGGGGTACCGTATCTCGGAAGGTGTGAACATTCGGCCCGAATGTTTCGGGTATGGGTTTGCGTTGTAAGCGAGCCTTTTACTTTGGAAGTAATTTGCTTTTACGGGTACGCGGTCTCAAAAGTTCATGGGGGTAGGAAGAATTTACTGCAAGTGGCACCTCTGAATCAGAGTCTAATAACAGCTTCTCCTCACAACACATGTATTAATGATGCTGGTATTCTGCGTATTGAATAAAACATCTGTATTACCGTTCCCCATCTTATGATTGCTCAAAAGCTCTTCCTGGCAGGAGGCTCATGCTCGTGGAAGGGGATCGAAAAAGAGATTTGCTGTTCACCAATCGATCCACTGGAAGCTCCCTCTCATTTTATCATTCTCCCTAAAGACGTTGGGATACTCAGCATAACTGTAATCATGCGTCATTGCTTAGTTTTAGTGGCGGCTGTCGCCCTTGTGGTTAGTATTGACGCGGCCTCAACAGCGGCGACATCTAAGATGGCTACACCCGATATCCTAGCATTTGCTGACCCGTACACTGAAGCCCTGCACGATGTACCTGGGGTGAGGCTCCTGAGAGCGCACAAACTCACTGATAACGAAGAGAGAACGACGGGTGCTGCCGCTATTGAGAGCATGGTCAAGTCGACAATCACCACCGAACAACTCGAGGCTTGGCTTAAGAGGGGGGACACTGTAGACGACGTCTTCAAAGCACTGCACCTTCAGAAGGCAGGAGACGCTCTTCTTGACAACCCCCAGCTGTGTGTTTTGATTAACTACATGAACCGCTTTAACACAGCGAATCCAACGAAGAAGACGAATGTGGTCGCGGCGTTGACAGCTCACTACGGAGATCAATGTTTGACCAAGATAATCGAAGCAGCAACGAAGAGCCCGACTAGTTCGAAGATGGCTAAACACCTCCAGACCGAGCAGGTCCAGCGTTGGCTGACTGACAAGAAAACTCCAGAGGACGTCTTTGGGCTCTTAAAGCTGAACAAGCTCTGGCCATTGTCCTGGATATCGTCTGACCTTTTCAACAAGCCTGGACTTACCACTTGGATCCGATATCTGGATGATTTCAACGAGGCGAATCCCGAACAGAAGACGACTCTTCTCTCCATTTTATCGGCTCGGTACAGCGACAAAACGCTAGTGAATATGCTGATCGAGGCGAACAACGTTCGTAGTACGAGCACCATTGCGAAACGTATTCAGGCTGAGCAGACACGCCTTTGGCTGGACAACAAAGTAGCTCCGGCCGACATCTTCAAAACGCTAAATCTTAACAAGGCAGGAGACAACATTTTCGAGAACCCATTATTCTCTGCGTGGATCAATTATGCGGACGACTTTCACTTGATGCATAGTGATACACAACTCGCAACCATGCCCACACTGCTGACGCACTACAATGATAGGAAGTTGTCAAGTATGATCATGGCGGCGGTGGAGATCCCAAGTACGAAAACACTCGCTGAGCGAGTGCAATCAGAGCTGCAACGGACCTGGCTCTTCCGTAGAGATACCCCGGACGACGTTTTTCACCTGCTCAAACTCAGAACTAACAAGCTGCTTGAGAATCCACTTTTCCCCGTCTGGACCAAGTACGTGGCTTATTACAACAGTATGAACTTCAAGACGAAGTATGATCTCATCGCGACGTTGACTTACTACTATGGTGGAGATAGAGAACTCACAAAGATGCTCATGGCTGCGGTGAAGGAACCAAATACCAACAAATTGGCTACGGAGTTGCAGGACTTGCAGATTGCCCGATGGATATCGAAAAAGTTCAGCCCAGCCCAGGTTTCCACATTTCTGGGGGCGGATAATGCGAGTAGGATTCTTTACAAGCGATACGTTGCGACCTACAATGGCCAATACTAGGCCAACACTTGAAATGGTTAAAAGGCGTAAATGAGCAAAAAATCAATTTACCGCAGCGCTCTCGGTTTCTCGATGCATCTGCTTCGGCCAACAGCTTGTGGATTCGATTGGTATTACAGGTACGCTCGACACCCAACCTTGCTAAATAATAATTTGTAAATCTTCACTTAATCGCTATACAGTACAACCACCTCACAACGTCTGATTTATGTGGTGTATTGCGCTTCAATGCAGAGAAGCTTTTATTCGCCCAGTTTAACCATCGTTGAGCACCACTCACCGTGCACAAATGGCTCGATCAAACCGCCCAATTCAAATATCAACAACGCCTTCGGCAACCGCAAGAGAGCCTTCCGACGTGATAATCTGACGCAGCAACTTCAGTCGCAATATTCTCAACGTTAGAGGGGGAACATCACGTAGGAAAACCAATAAGTGTAGAGAAAAAGTAATTTGAAAGATATTTGAAAGACACAATCATTATGATAAGGCACTGGAGACATAAAGTCCAGTATACAAGCTATACCCATGGGTCTACACTAAGTTTTAATTCCAACTTTTCTTTCAAAATTTATAATTTGAGATTGTGTTCTTAATATTGCTTTTATTAATCAATTAGTAAGACATAAATTGTTTTATTAGATTATAAAATAATTGGGCTGTAGTGCAAGGAAAAGGAATATTTTTGAAATCTGCATTTAACCACTAAATTAATTGTCTTATTTTAAATTGGCCCATGCGAGTTTTTCTTTAAAGAAAACAACCTTAAATCACAGCACGAATTTAGCTTTTCGAAAATAGAGTAAAGCTAAGAAATTACTCTATCTTCGGTCACCCACTAAAAATATTTGAATCAATAGACCCCAGTCAATAATTGGATAATAACGTGAACATAAATGCATGAGGTTATTAATTATTTTTTGTAGATGTCTACATGCTCTCGACGCTCTACCACGAAAGATCCTTAGAAGCGCCTGCTACTGCCGACGCCGGGGCTTCCTCCTTGCTAGAGCAACCACCGCCGCTGCCACAGCTTCCCTTGTCGGCCGCCGGGTCCTGCACTGCCACACGGAAGAGACGGTTGCCGAACTTCTTGTACAGCGGCATAATGCCACCGCCAGCAAGCAGACGCTCCTCGAAGAGCGACATGTTGAAGCGGAAAGTCTCTCCACCCACCTCAATTGTGCGTCCAGTCATGTTGACCGTGATGTCCGCATTCTCCTTGGCCAATTCATAGAAGCGGTCGTCGTCCAACTGAATGCCCAGCAGACTGAAGTTCTGGTAGTTGCGCGAGAAAATGTAGCCGAACGAGCGAGCGATCAGAGCCTGGACGCCGGCGCCCTTCATAGCCGTCACAGCCTGTTCACGCGACGAACCGCAGCCGAAGCCGTGGCCAGCAACCACCACGTTCTGGCCCTGCTTGACCTTGTCGCGGAAGTCCGGGTTCGTGTGCAGGAACGCGACCTTGCCCAGAGCCTCCATGTCGTTCTCGCACAAGAACTCACCGGGCAGAATAGCGTCCGTGTCAATGTTGTCGCCGAACACCTGCACGCGGCCCTTAATGGAGCCCGAGAACGTCTCGAGCGACGCAGCAGCCTCCGCGTCAGCGTTGCCGGTGTCCTCAGCCGAAGCAACAGGGAGCTCCGGAGCAGGCTCAGAGACCGTGATGGGAACAGAAGGCTGCTTGGGCACTGCCGAGTTGAACTTCTCCACGTCAATGAGCTTCAGGAACGGACGCGGGTCAGTCACCTCCATCGTGAAGCTCGAGGCAGCTACAGTGATGGCAGACGCGAGGTTAGCAATGGAGCCCTTGCCCATACGGTTACGGTAGTTGCGGTTCTGCGAGCTGAGCCACACCTCGTTCTCTCCAGCGACGTCAGCAGCGATACCCAGACAGAAACTGCAGCCAGGAGCGCCCACAATGAAGCCAGCCTTCTCGTACACGTCGATAAGACCGTGTTTCTTGAGGTTGTCGACGATAATCTGACTACCAGGAGTCACACGACGCTGGCCGTGCGCCACGGGCTTCATGCCCTGCTTCAGACAGGCCTCAAGCACCAGAGCACCCAGCACCAGATCTTCTTCAGCAGTAGTACAGGCTCCGATGAAACAGCCGTCCAGCTTCATGCCCACGACTTCAGACACGGGCTTGACGTTGTCAGGCGACGGGAACAGGGCCACCTGAGGCTCCAGGTTGTTCAGGTCGATCTGGAACTTCTCAGCGTACTGCGCGTCCTCGTCAGCACGGAAGTAGATAGCGTCCTGGTTGTGGTCCGGACGCTTGGAGATGTACGCAGCCGTGCGCTCGTCAGCGGGGAAGACACCAGCGATACCGCCGAATTCAGCCGTCATGTTACTGATAGCGAAGCGAGCGTCGCACGAGAGCGCCGAGATGTTGCCACCCCACTCCACACAGCGACCAATAGCGACCGTGTTGCACTTCAGCTGGCCCAGAGTGTACAGCATGACATCCTTACCACCCATGCCCATTGGCGGCGTGCCCACAAATTCAACCAGCACCGTCTCGGGCACCTTAATCCACGTCTCACCCGTCACAAGCGGCATAACGACGTCAGCAGCGCCCAAACCAATAGCGAAGGCACCCAGACCACCAGTACTGCACGAGTGCGAGTCGGCACCAACCACGATCTGGCCAGGCTGCGCTCGCTGGCGGTAGAACTCGGTGTGGAGGATGGTGGTGTTGGGCGGCTGGAAGTTGGTGAGCTGCGCCTCCTTAGCGAAGTCCTCAGACGCCTTGATCATCATCTGCTGACGCGGCTGGTGGTTCACACGCGGGTCCACAGTGTGGTCCACAGCCAACCAGAAGCGGTCATTGCGCCAAATGCGCGGACGGCCCATGTCCTGGTACGTCTTGTCCATCGACTTCCACGTGATCTCACAGGCCAGCGTCCACTGCGCTTTGACGCACAGCATCTGGCCGGGCGACACCTCGGGCTTAGTCAGACCCACGGCCCAGTGTGTGAGAATCTTCTCCGGCAACGTAAGCGGCCGGCGCGCAGGTTTCGTCGAGTCAGCGGAAGCGGTCGCCATTATGAGATGATGTGCGCTTCAGGAGGAGAATGCGGAAGTGAGCGTTTGCAGTTGAGGTGGCATTCCGGGGGTGGGGCAGCGGAAAGACGCGCACTGATGAATAGAATGACATGACGGAGAGTGGGTATACGGATAAACAGTTGTGTTTGTATGGTTTACTCTTGCCTTAATGACGGGTGAGAGATTTGGTTATATCAGGATAAACAGAAAACGTTTGCGCAAACGGTATAAGTGTAGACGGGTTTAAGACTGAACCTGTCATAAGTGATTCGCGTTTGCTGCCACGTGGGTTGTGAAACTGTGGTTGTGCGCTGCACTGCGAACCCCACAACACACCGTAATCCTGAGTAATCTTTGTGGAGCACTGGCATTAGTATACTCAAAACCAAAAGCTACAGCGCGTAAATCGACAGCACGGGATGATGCAACAACCTGGACCGTGAAATCATTTTCTCGGGATTCGAGGCTGTACCACCAGCATTTTCGGGTGTTTGCGCAATTCGCAACCTTCGCGCAACCGTGAGCTCGAGCAACATTCTCTGACGCGCCCCAATGACGCGCTGCATTTATCATAGCTTGCAAACCTACTTACTTAAGAACTACACAGTCCACGTTAATAAGACTGTCTTATTAAGACATATTCAGCTCCACGCACCGACGATACAGTATTGTCTGTTTTTACAGGCGACGAGTACCGGTAAACGTCATATGATTACTCGTTTGAGCTGGTACATATAGGATCTAGGAACAACCCAGTTACACAAGGAAAAGAACGCATAATCATTATTTGGCAGTGAGTACCGTACCCGATGAGATCTACACACTATATTAAGATACTATAGTCTTTTGTCTCCAGGTCGAACGGGTACAGGTAGGACTGTATCCTATCGGAAGACTTTGCATTGAAAGCCATGTGAACGTCGTAAACAAGCACTATCTTATTCTTGAAGAGTTGATAGGCATGCTTTGCCTTGTGGTCCGAATACTTGCTCTGGCAAACTCCTCCTACCCTTGTTTAAATCTCTATTTTTTAAAACTTGAGCATTTCGTGTTAAGACGACGTCTTTAAGATACATGAAAGACGAAGAAGATTGTCCCGAATGGACCTCAGCGAAGAAACGCTGGGCAGGTTTGCTTTCGTCTTTTCACTCATGCAAACAGAATTGCTTTCAAAAAAATTTTTTTTTTAAATTGAGCCTGCCCCTCGAGACAAAAGTTTCAAGGTACCAGTCGAAAGCCATTTATGTCAATAATATCATATTTAAAAGTATTTTGTGTCATTGATACTTTTACCCTACTTTTAAAAAAAAAATCGTGCTCCGCCCGAAGAAGCTCTCAAATCTAGCAAAATTAAATACTACTTATGTTTCGGAGGCTTGGGGTTCCTTGCCGACGCATCTCCTGTGCCTGTTTCGTAGCCACAGCATCTGCACTGTCGAAGCTGCTGCAGTAGCCCCTTGGTAGTACAACTTGAAATCAGAGTTGGAAAATAAAATATGTTAGTATATTTTTGTTTCTAAGTTCCATAATATGGTAAAAAAAACTAATTTGACCAATTATTGCAATATATATTTGTCCGGCTGATGTTTTAACTTGGATTGTGTTGGTTATAAAGTGTTGGAAGCATATTAAAAATATTTTCAGTATTGAAAGGTAGATGATGCAATAACAAATTATTTCAAACAATAATACTTACTGTATTGATATTATTTTTCCAACCTCTGCTCGAGACCATGATAGCAACAAATTGGTCTGATTACCGAATCGCACATCAGCTTAACTTCGTCAAAAAGGCTAAGAAAAGTTTCCCTTAGATTGATGATTTTGACCAAATATATCATTTCAGCCGGAATAATTGTTTTGTGCAAACAATTAACATTATTTCTAAATCGGATATGGCAATTGTAGGAGTATTAATTGCTTGGGATTATACTTACCCTTTTGACTATAAATTCCCCATTTTTCAGTTCAGTGCCCATTATCCGCCGATCATCGTCAGTCATCGTTTGCAAGGGGAGCATTGGTGCCCTCGCTCATTCCCTTCAAGGCTTCCTGCGGCTCGTGCGCTATGAACGCGTTGCGTAAAACTACAGCAATCCTCCACCGCAACGTTGGACGGCGCTTCTCCTCCACGTTCGGTGTAGTCTTCGACGTCGATGGTGTGTTACTGCGTGGCAAAACTCCAATCCCAGGCGCTCGAGAGGTGCTGCTAGAGCTGGAAGCGACCAACACTCCGTTCGCCATCATGACGAACGGTGGTGGCTACCCTGAGGACAAGAAAGCTCGCCAGATCGAACAGATCTTGGGCGGTGGCGTGTCTGTCCCCACCGAACGCATGTGCATGAGTCACACGCCGATGCGCGAACTCGCACACAAACACCGTGACGAGCTGGTGCTGGCTGTCGGTAAGGACTGCGCTGAGATCCGCAAAGTTATGGCCAACTACGGCTTCAACCACGTGATCACTGTAGACCAATTACACCGCCATTTCCCCCCAATGTACCCGGACGTCAAGGTGCAAGACCCTCTGAACCACGACGGACGCTTCGACTCCCAGCCATTTGCGGCCATATTTGTGCTCATTGACCCCATATATTGGGGACGAGAGCTGCAGATTACCATGGACGTATTGTGCTCGCCCAATGGACTACTGGGCCAACGCACAGTGGAGGGAGATGGCAAGGGCGAACGCCAACACATCCCTCTTTACTCGGCGTGCTCGGATTTCCAGTATGTAGGAGAGTTCCACCTGCCACGCTACGGCGCAGGAGCGTTCCATGCAGTACTGGAGGATTTATTCACCCGTACGACGGGCCATAAACTGGAGAAAACGCTGTTCGGGAAGCCTCAACGCACGTCGTTCGAGTTTGCTGAGACGCTCATTGATGCACAACATGAAGACGTGGAACGCATTTACATGGTGGGGGACAACCCAAAGACGGATATTCGTGGGGCTAATGAAGCTGGTGGCAGGTGGAAGTCGGTGCTTACCCTCACGGGCATGCACGTTGGACCTGAGAACCACGAGGAACACCCGGCGTATGAAGTTGTAGACGACGTGGCACAGGCGCTGGCCTTCATCAAAGAGGACTTTGCTAAGATGCAGGCGGAGAAGAAGTAAATGAGGCTGAAGAATAGTAGGCTGTTGCCTAGATCTCCTAGAATTGGTGTCAAAGAGGATCTTATCTTTTGTGGTTACTGACATGTGAATTGCACAGTGACATGGTTTGTTTTCTCCAGATTTTTCCTATACATTGATCTTCACCGAAAATTAGACCGTCGAGCTCAGAATAATACGAGGGTATGTTGCTTGTATTGCACGTTCAGATCGATCGTGTCGCTGTTTAACTACAATATATTCAAGCAGAAGCTAAGCGCCAAGCGTGCAACTTTACCGGTGCCACGAGAAGACAGTTTTCATCGCTTTTTGAAACCTTGTTCAATTTTCCAGTGGGGAACGTCCTTAAAAAAAGAAACGATGCTGCATTCTGATGAACAAATTTTGATGAAAGCCCAATTTATCTTCTCCTAGACTAAACGATGGGACCCGGCTGGATTTCTACTTCAGCGATCTTCAAACGAACCTTCGCGGTTTAGAATTATGCAATCATTCCAGGAAGTAAAGTATATGTTTGATCTCATTATCACTCTTCAGGCTTATTTTTGTGTGACTGTAGCACTCAGCCCATTGCATGAGTGGAAGTGTCATAATATTACTCATTTTTCAGCTACATACTGTATTACTCCGACATCAAAACTACATGTAGATTATTAAAAACAGTACCTTATTATTCCGACATCAAAACTACATATAGATTATTAAAAAGTAGTACCTTTCCTATTCGTTTTTGCCAGGTTGCATTAATTCTGCCAGTGCTCTTGCTCTAAACACGAAACGGTCTCGGAAGCTCTCCATTTCGGTTCTCATCTTTGACGTGCTTTAGAGGATCGAAAGGTTTTCTGAGCCCACTGCAACGTCTATTTCTACTATTAAAGTGTCAGATTTGCAGCTTTATACAAATAATAGATGACGGCGTGAGCAAACCAGCGCTCGAATCGAAATTGCTTCGTTCTTCCGTATTCACAATTAAAAAAGAAATAGAATAGCTGGTTGGCGTGCGCGTTTTTACGACTTTCCTAATTGGATGAAGCAAAGCTACTTCGACACCAAAAAGCAGTTCAATGTCTTGAGAAATCGAGCTCAATGAGGTTGCCATACCAAGCTACTGATATCGACAGCACAAGTGCATGTTTTGCCGGATAGCCCAATCTTGAAGCGCGGCCAGAAATTCTTTTGAATGGTATCTCCTCTTTATCGTGTAGTTGTCTAGAAATAGTAATCTACGCGTAAGTGATGTCGATGCAGCTTCGCAGTTGTGCAGATCACGAACTCATCATGAATGCTGTATACATTTGCGCCAATGCTCCTTTACTGCTATGTACTCGGCTAAGTATCTCTGCGAGCAAGCGTACACTCAGGAGTAATGAACGCATTCTCG
>NW_008649057.1:247655-248330 GCF_000247585.1 Phytophthora nicotianae INRA-310
AAGTGCGAATGTGGCGGCATTATTTCTACTGTGGTAGCCACATGCCACATCATGCGCGTACATCACGACAGAATGGTGATGTAACTGAGATGATGGTGTCTGTACATCATCCCTCAGTGCTGATGTATGGACAGCAAACGAGAGCGGTAGAATAGCACAGACATAATCAGCAAATCCACAGAACCAACGGTTAAATTGCACAGAAAAATCGGTATACCGAATAATGTCCACTATTAAAAGCATTCTGGGGTTGCACCCCCAGGTCCCCGCAGACGAAAAACATGTTCTGGAGAGTGTTGCAGGCCCGTTCGCTGATGAGCTCGTCGCTGGCCCGCCTACGCAATACCGAGCGCCCCTGCTTCGCGGATACCCGCTCGGGCTTGCTTCGGCTGCACCCGCTCACTACCGCCCTCTATTAGAAGCATCTTCTGCGTGTGATTTCCTTTCCTACCCAGCAAACCTCCAGTCTGGAGTTTCTGGAGTCCAGATGGTGCCCCGTATTACGTTTCTGTCAAAAGAAAGACACACTTCTCTCCTCCGAAGACCTTTGTCTCGGCTACGTTTTCACCCATATGATACGCTGCGTGGTTGGTGGCGATCGTGTCGTTTGGAAAGGGCTGGGTCTCGTACAGATGTTAAAAACTCGGGCTTTAAAACTGCGAAAGATTAATAAAT
>NW_008649057.1:249795-251959 GCF_000247585.1 Phytophthora nicotianae INRA-310
GACAATCTTCTGGCTATAGCGCCAACAACCACAGCGCATTTGCACGAGCAACAGCAACAAACAGGATAGAGTTCAGGAACTCGCATAGCTGCGAAATCCTCTCTTTAACATGTAGTATGCGGCCGCAGTCTAAGATTATGTTTGATTATCCAGCGAGGGTGATCTGCATTCAAAACATGAGAGTCATGTCAATTATCGTCTTGTGGTTGAATTCGGCACTGACTCATGGCGGCATATCACAACAAGATCGTCAGCTTCGACTCTTTTCAAAAGCGTGAGCAATCTCTCTCTTCTTTTTTTATGAAAGATGATATCGCTCTCCACGATAGAAGCCCTTCGGGAAGTACCAGGCGTACATGATGGCCCATTTATCGTTGTGCCAGCCGGCTCGATCATACACCTGGGAGCCTAACGGTGCATCGTCGCATGCGGAATTGCCTCTGGCTTCCTTCAACCTACCACTGATCTCTCTAGCAGCATTTACGACTGGAAACGAGACGCACCCGTCACCCTCTCTTATCAAAAGCATTGGCTTAAACTTGGCAGCTGCCTTTTCAGATATATGAACTTACGGCATGTAGCGACGTGTGCCCGGGCTCCCAAACCGATCCTACAGCGACTTCGCCAACGCGAGGCCCAGCTCCACCGCTTTCAGAGCGTCTCTATATCCGATGCCATGCGAGAAGACTTGCGGTGGTGGTGAACCATCCTACACAATCCTCAGCTGAACGGCGTATCTCTGGAATACTTCAACACCCTTCCACTGCCAGATGTCGTGGTCGAAATGGAGTGCGAGCTGATCGCGGAGTTCAAAACCAGAGCAACCAGCGGCTTCGACATCAACTTCCGCGAGCTCCTTTCGCGTGCCTTTGCCGTACACGCATGGGGGGAACGCTGGTCTACCATTAGTCCTATTTGCGGCAGGCCACGTCATGTGCATTTCCGTATCGACAATTCCTCAGCAATCGCATGGCAAAACAAGATGGCTTCACACAATCCCAGGGCTCAAGTCGTCATCCTTTTGTTGGGCTGGTGGGAAACGTCATACCGGCTTTGTTTCTCAGCATCCCACATCACCGGTATGGACAATACTCGCGCTGACGCCGGCTCTCGTATTCCCGCTAACTTATCGTTTGCACATGTTTTCGCTTCTCTAACTCCTAGGTGGTCACATCGTGTCCCCAGTCGTGGATGTCGAGGGTCTAACGGATATCTGGCATCGTATCTTCGCGCGCACTCCGTTGCCAACTCCACGTTTGACCAGTACAAGCGGGCCCTAGATAAGTGGAGAATCTGGTCTTTGCGCCGAGGAATTCATCCTTGGCTCTATGGCGTGTCCCTGACCGACCAAGTGCACTGCATCTCGGCCTTCGTTTTACATGGCTTCCAGTTCGGCTTCGGATCTGGTGGTCCCATCCGAAGCGATTCCATCTCGGCAGTGTTCCACGGCGCTCGCCATTTCTTCGCTGCAACAGGCTGTACGGTTTCAATTGAACACCCGTACGTCCGCATGCTTCTCAAAGGGATCAGCCGTTTCGACACACCCCGGCGCCGCAAGGCACCCGTGTCGTTTGATCTCTTGGAAGTCTGCTTTTGGAACTTGTTAATGAATCATCCTCATGACCAAGCCCTGTGGGGGGGGGGGGGGTAATGCGCTTGGCGTTCTTTTTTCTCCTGAGACGGTCGGAGATTGCGGCCATCCGGGGTGGATCCTATAAGTGGTTCGCGTTACGAGCTCAGGATATTGTGACTGTGGATTCGTCGGGACAGCCCACTCAGCATCCGTCACAAGCTTAAGCCGTATGGATGCGTCTGACCGGCTGCAAGGCGAATCAACATGGTACCCCTACAACCAGAACGCTATCTCGCTCCGGACATCAGTTTCTATGTCCCGTGTCGGAGCTCTCATCCTTCTCCAAACTCGGAAGGGCCTCCCAGTGGACATCCCAGCCGCTGTTTATGTAACGGGCCAGGTATTTACCCGTCACTAGCATACACTGTAGATAGGAGGAAGCTTGCAATTATCAGGAAAATTCAACTCTGCCTTTATTTAGGACCAGGGTGAGAGCCCTGGCCGCTCAAATACATGTCATCGGCTGATTGGCTAATAATGGGTCTGGCTACCCATATATCAACCAGTAAGCTGATAATAATTCAGCACACG
>NW_008649057.1:254089-256262 GCF_000247585.1 Phytophthora nicotianae INRA-310
TGTAGACAACTCTAATTTGCTTACTAGACTGCGCTGTACTTGTAGCCTGCAGCGCCGTCTTGAGGCGATTCCATGGAGTCGCCCAGCGTGTCACGGCTTGAAACTGGACCAAGAGACTCAATCATCGCAAGCACCCGTGTTGAAGTCACCATTACAGCAAACGCTATCCGCTTGGCGTTCCCACATCTGATTCACAACAAGAAGCGGTCACGATTTGCATCAATGTTGCAGGGTCAACAGCTTGTGACGCAGGGCGTGGTGCATTTCGAGTGGGACAGCGACTCAAGTCGTGTTACACTTCTACAATCCAAAGCCGATCTTTTGACCCCGATGCTGAAGATACTCGGAGACTTGGAGACGGTGGCAAGCGTTTTTCAAGAAGCTCTCATTACACCTGAGTGCACGCTTTCGAGCAAAGACTAGAAGTCACCATGAGCGGTAAGAGGTAAAGACTATAATAGTCAAGAAAAAAGAGCAAACAAATAAAATTCATGAGTAAATCCCAATGATTTTTTTTCTCCAGTCAGTTCCCTTCCATGTAACTTCCTCTCAACACAGTGTTAGACAATGGTGCATTGGAGTACGCTGAAGGCACTCCAACTTGATTGAACACCACTTCGGTGCCAATCTAGTTTTTAAAAACGAACTGGAGTTCATCCTTTGTGTGTGTGTGTGCAACTACATCAGGATGAAGTATCACAAACAAGTAGCACAGTATAGAGTTGCTAAAGCTCGTGCTGCGCTGACTGGAAGTGCATCATTTCGAGCTTCTGCGTCGGATACAGAGCCACCATAGTGTGCGAATTCTTGGCGCTATTTACCCCACTTCAATTTCAGATCTTTTTCCATAGCTGCGTCAACTTGTTGATGAATTTGCGTGCAGTATTCAACGGTGCATAGGAAACAACGCTACCGTGCCCTATGCGATGCACATCGTCCATGCCCAACGTACTTCAAAGCCTTTGCGTAAAGCTGCTTCGTTCCGCTGAATAACCCTCGGTTGGAGTCTCATTTTACTTCACCAGACTATTTTTACGGCGTTTCCTCGCGGACTGGGCGTGCATGTCGGTAGCACCAAGGATTGTTGCAGATAACCACATTGATTTCAACCTTGCCGAATTCAAACGATATCGTGCATTGATCAATCTATCGTGTCCCACTTAGCGTTTGAACATGGCAACAGTGGATGTCAAGATTGCACCCGACTGGCTCCGAACAGTGAGTTGTTGAGCTTTGTACGAGGTCACGTAGTGACACTAACTCGTTGTGATAGCCGGATGTTACTACACGCACTGAGCTCTTGGAGGCACGGAAGCAGGACCGTCGAGCATTGTCGTTCGCTATGGAGCCACCATTGTCGAATGACAAGAAGTTTGCACGTTCGGAAAGACTCTATCGGGACTCCCACCGCCCCAGTGGAGCGTTAGTTTGTAGCCCAAGACAGCAAGAACTGGATCTTCCTCCTCAGCATTATCACCCTCGAGCGACGTGCAGTGGCTCACCCACCAAGGCAGCATTAGTCGCTCGAAGACAACATGATAAACGTCTGGAGAGTCTCAAGTTTGAGCCGTCCGAGATTGAACGTCTTCGCGACATTCCCAAGGTCGATCGTCTTGAAAACTGGTGGAAACGACCAGCAGGATATGTAGAAGACCCAGCGTCCTTCAAAGACTCGCTACGTCTCCAGCTCACACACCACAGCACCGAGCTCGGCCCGGTTGATCCCGCAAAAATACGCTCTCCAGCTTCCGTGGATGAGCGACGGCTTCTGCGAGAAAAGAGAGGCCAGCTCGCAGACAAAGTGAACCACATCGCACACCAGATGCCGGAGGACTTCGCTCGTATCGACAGTGAGACGGTAGCCGTGCATCCACAAGAACTGGTATGTAGCATAACTATGCTGTAGATGGTGTTTATCACTCCTAACGTATGCGTTTGTCATGATTTAGAGAGTGAACGGAGCTTCCAGTTTTGAGCCAGCGTGGACACTGCCCATGTCGCCGATCAAAGTCCCTCCGAAGGTTTGTCTGTCGGATTATTTATTACGATATTGCTTCAGTTACTAAATATTGTTGTTGAATATGTAGAAGAAGAAGGCGCCGCGGAGAGCTGTAGAGAACCTGGTTTTAGAGAGCACGTCTCAGCGTGTGTTGCTCGACCAATTCAAGAGCTG
>NW_008649057.1:258127-272085 GCF_000247585.1 Phytophthora nicotianae INRA-310
TGCAGTGTAGAGTAAAGTAAAGTGGAACGCTTAGCAAGCTTTTCCAGTAAAACAATCCAGTAACATGCAGATGGTAGTTTTTACCTCATCATCCATCATGTCAAAGTATCTACAGCATTTTTGACATGCTCGGCGGTAGAAGGCCATTCCGATGGTGCAGACAATTTAATCAGAAGGGAAGACATTGTTTGACAAGCGCCACGAATAGGTCGCCGTGAACGCTGCAGTTAGGAGCTCACTCTGCATCAAGAGCAGCCAGTCCGGCGCAGCCAAGTGTGGCCCCATGATAGGGCCCATCCGCCTAGATATCCGGAGCGCATTGCTGCATGACCGCGCTCACGCCCATCTGCCTCTGCACTCACTCAGCGAGATCTCATCCCCGTGCCACGCCTGTGGACGAATGGACTCGGCACCACTTCTTTAATCTCATTAGTACGAGATCAGCAAGCCTCTCTTCAAGTCTCTTTGACACCCTCTTGCCAGAATGTGCAGCAATGCCACTGCTGTCCTTTGCGTAGCGGTTGGCGAGGCTTCGGCTGGGGAAGTGTCAGCCAAAGTCACTGCAACGCTCATGCGGTTGTCAAATAAACTCGCTGGTCCAATCCAGGCCAACAAGTTCATCGCGTCATCTTCGAGACGTGCATGGCCCGGTCGTCTTTAATCAAAAACGTGCATGGCCCACGCGATTAAAAAAAAACGCGTGGTTTTGTGTTCATTGCCGCTGTTCAGCGACGGTGGGGACTCGAAAGCCCTAGCGTTTGTAATCCCGCTCAAGCGGTTGTCAAGCAACAGGCTGGTTAACAAGACCTTGACGTGGTTTCCAACCTGCAGCGCAGTCTACATTGTAGACAACTCTAATTTGCTTACTAGACTGCGCTGTACTTGTAGCCTGCAGCGCCGTCTTGAGGCGATTCCATGGAGTCGCCCAGCGTGTCACGATCGAGATACATGTGCAGGTTCTTCGTCTCACAGACGTGAGCAAAACAGACACGGGGGATGCGTTCTCCTCGTGTGTGCGTGCTCAAGTGTAGACTGGGGCGCGTCAAGGAAGGTGCAAGCGTTGCCCCCCATCCCTCCACTCACTCCTACCTTCGTTGAGCTCTGCAGAGGACCGAGACCTCACTTCCCAATTTCGTCCGCGATGTCAACGTCGAAGATCAAGTCGCCGGCCCTCGACTCGCCCACTGCTGCCTACGGGAGCATCTGGGATGCGCGTCCACGCAAATACAAGAGCGTGCTGTTCCAAGTATGCGCCTTCATCCTCATGATGGAGCTGTCCGAGCGTCTGAGCTACTACGGTATCAACCAAGGCCTCAAGAACTTCATGCAGAAGATCGGCTGGAGCCTCGTATCAGCCAGTGCACTGAAAAGTACCTGGACGTCCATCTGCTACATCACGCCATTGTTCGGCGCCTATCTGGCCGACGAAAAATGGGGACGTTACCGTACGATCCTCATCTTCGGTATCTGGTACTGCATCGGTGACTTCCTGGTGGCCATCGCCGCCCACCCAGACATCATGACTGAGAAGGCCATCGTTAATCCGATCTTCGTTATCGGATTATTTGTCGGTATTGGTGTCGGTACTGGTGCTATCAAGTCGAATGTCATCACGTTCGGTGCCGACCAGTTCGACCCGAACGACCCCAGTGAGGTACACCAGAAGGAGACGTACTTCTCGTACTTCTACTTTTGCATTAACTTCGGCGCCGCCTTCTCGTACGGATACCTGTCTGTACTGTGCGTAGAGGGCTCGGCTCAGATCCCGGCTGAGTATGGCTACTTCGCTACGTACATGATCTGTGCAGTAGTGATGGTCGTCGCCATCTTCTTCTTCATTGTTGGCTCGCCTCGCTACGTGCACATGCCTCCTAAAGACCGCTCCATCTCGACGCTGTTGCTCCTGCTCAAGGAGAGCGCACATACGTCTCGTGACGGAGCCATTGTGGTCACTGGTGCACTTCTACTGCTCTTCTCTCTGGTCGTAAATATCGCCTCAGCGTTCAGTGCGGACAGTGGACGCGCGGGTGAAGCGCTGTCTTACGTCGCTGCTGCTATGGTGCTGGTTGGTGTGGTCTGCTGGGTGTATGCTGCTCACGACCAGTCCTTCATGGACAGCATGAAGGAGAGTCAGGGCGGCCATTTCGACGATACTCAAGTCGACGGCTACAAGAAGCTGGTGAGCGCTCTGCCCTTCGCTGCCTACACCATCATCTGGCAGTGTGCGTACGACCAGACGGACGCCAACTTCCAGTCTATTACGCAGCAGTGCGACCTGCGTCTGGACCGTAGCGACCCGGACAGCTCCCAGATCCCTGGCGCCATGCTTGGTGTGTTCGACCCGATCTTTATCGTGATCTGTATCCCTATTCTGGACTCTATTGTGTACCCGTTCTACGAGAAGCGCTTCGGTAAGCCGCCCAGCCAATTCGGCCGCGTGTGCGCTGGTCTCATCGTCGCTGCTGTTGGCATCTTCTGGTCCGGTATCTTCGAGATTATTCGTCGTAACGCTGGCCCCTTACAAGACGCTAACGGTGATCCGATCCTTGACGGCGGTAGCGACCAGCCCATGAACGATATCTCGTGGGCTGCTGCTATCCCTAACTACGTCTTCATCGCCCTGGCTGAGTGTCTGATCAACGTGACAGCGTACGATGTGTTCTACTCCGTGGTGCCTCTCGGTCTTAAGAGTACGTCGCAGAGTGTGAACCTCTTCATGATTTCCGTGGGAAGTGTCATGACCTCGGTCTTCACGATCATGTTCTCGCCCTACCTCCCGTCGGACGACCTGAACGACGGCAATCTCGAGTACATGTTCTTCACTGTGGGAGCTGTCAGTGTCGTCAACTTCTTCGCCTTCTACTTCACCATGAAGAAGATGAACTTTGGCATGTCCAGCAGCACCACCAACGACGAGTTCGACCTCCAGGGCAAAGATTCCGTCGCCTCACGCCACAGTGTTGCGGCTACCAAGTAAACCAACATTCGCCAGCTTGTCGTTATGATGCAATTCGCAATACATAGTTTAACCTAGTCTTGTTAACCAAAATCTTACGAAAACTTTTCGAAAAATCGCTGAAAAGATAGCAAGGATGTCATCAATCAATCAGCTGACTCAAACTGAGAAATGAGAAAGCACCACTGTGTTCACCCATGAGCTTGCGTCTACAAGCACACCATAATTTTCAATATTATCAATACAGAATCAGACGAAAGTGCCAAATACAGAATGCACCTTCGAACCTTTTTGTTTCTAGATATTGATGAGAAGATGTTTGTCACGATACCCCGCTGTTGTAGCCTGGAAATCCAAACTCACCAACCGCTGCGAGTCGAGCCGTTCATCAATGATAAATTATCATGTCTTTCGCAATATGGCGGTTGTAGAAAAGTGAAGCTCGAAACTTGTATTCTGTTGCCACGCATTATCCTCGAACCCTCTTGCCAAGTACACGTTCAGTTGTGAGGAAGCAGTGATCAGAGGCGCAAAGATGCAAGGCGACTAATTGGTCGGGCTTAACGACAAGAACCTTAAAACCTAAATCAAGTATTGTCTTTCAAGTCGACCGTACATCGTTCACCGTAATATTCACAAATAAAACAAATCAACGTGAAATTATTTAAATGGTCTGCCCTCAGCTAAAACCTGAGAGACTTGAGTTGATTATTCTTCGTAAGTTCTCAGCTTTTCACATTCTTTCTCGAGTCGGCAAAACGTTGACTACTCTTCGTTTTGTCGACTCGAGAAAGGATGTCAGGGCAAGCACCACCGCCGTACCTTTTACTGTTTGAACAAATTCCAAGAGGTTACACTCAGTTGCCGACACTTCCCCGCACTGCTCTGGTTGAGAAGCTCCACAATGCTATTCAATCCTCCCGTTTCGTACTTTTGTCCGCTCCTTCGGAATATGGGAAGACAACGGTGATGAATTTGTTTATTCTTCGGTACACTGCCGTTCACTGCATCCCGATCTCATTCTACACTCCCGACGTGATCGTCAACGAGCTCGTTGCTACTCATGGTCTCGATGTATTACAGAAGTCATGTCAACTGCCACAAGATGTGGGCAAAGATCAGCTTGTAGTGTTCATGCTGGACGATGCTCAAAGCAAATTTGAAGATAAATCATTTTGGAATTCTCTTATTGAGGGCTCTGATCAGTGGCTACCGGCGAATGTACGCTTTGTCATCTCGGCGATACATATACTCGCGAAAGATATTCATGACAGACCAAAAGAAATTGACAGGTTATCTTGCAAATTCACCCGAGATGACTTTCTGTTGGGGAACGAGGAAGCAATTGGTTTGTTTTATTATCCTGGAATCGAAAACGATAACCGTGTACCAAAACAGCTGGAATCCCCAGAGCTGCGAGATCTGATCTTTCGGGAGTGCAATGGACACGTTGGTGCGTTGACGACAGTGGTTAAGGAGCTTTGTCGAGTCAGTCGCCGTGGTTTTAAAAAAAGTGTGGAAGATGTTATATCATTCTACAAGTCGGATCAATTGCCAAAATATATCCCTTGTTTCTCTGGGTGGCACATGCAGCCAACTCCAAAACTTAAAAGCTTCTTGAGCAAATATCTGACAGGTGGTTTAGACTGTGGACCTGAGTGGAGTGGCGAGGACAAGGAATGCTTTACAAGCTTAAAGGCGGCAGGTATTCTCACGGGCTCCGAGAACAGCAATATTGAATTCACCTGTCGCCTGGCTGAAAGATACTACACAAAAGAGATATTCCCGAACCGTGGGGTCGAGAACCCATCCTCACTACATGGTCTCATTAGGAAGGTGATTGGGAGCATGTCGATGTCTTTTATTGAGCGCACGATCACTCCAACTTACGAGTTTCCGCTCACAACAAACTCATTTCTGGCTCAAGTCATGACTGGCATTGCGCTGTGGACACTCCCGAGCTGCCCGATCTGTCCAGATATTTCGCCAACATTCCCACATGCCACTCATCGTATAGGGGACGAGTTTGATTTTTATGTTGGTGCTGATCTTTGCTGGGGGATTGATGTGCGTCTGAATGGGGAGGAGACCGATATAGTCGAGGCTCGATTGAGCACTACAGAGATGAATACTAGTACACTCCCAGTGACCGATTTCGTCGTTGTTGACATCCGAGGAACGAAAACGGGTGGACTTGAGAACATCCCTCGCACACCAAATCGAGTTACAGTTGTGTTCAAGCTGACGGATTTTTCGCGTTGTCGGTGTGTTTTTGGAGAAAGCGAAGGTTCTGAGCTGATCCATTTGCAGTGGTAATGAATCGGCGGTCAGATCGGATGGAAGTCACTCGGCACGCTATGTGTCCTGGCGGAGAGTGAACTTAGCGTAGGTATTTGAGATTCAAAAAGTCTTTCCTTTTCTTCGACTTCTCAAATCTTACAAGCAATTATTTTTCACACGTTTTTTTCATCCTCAGACATTTGTTCTCGCGTTTTCATTCTTTAATCTTGAAAGAAGTATCAATCGATCTGTTCTTCAAACTCTATTAAAACGGCTTTCCTGAATCCATTGTGAGATGTTGTTAGGCCCACGCCGGATAGCATCACGAATTTTTCGGTGCGAACCTGTTTCTTCGAACCGAGCACGCGTAAGAATCCACCAAATCAGTTTACCAGCATCGCTTTGCAGTGCCTCAAGCTCGAGCTATTGAGCTCATGTGTGGTTGGAGATCTGGAGAGCTGCCTGGCACTGGCCACAACCGGAACCTGACAGGATCGGAACATTCATAGCCATTTTTTTTCTCTTTATCTCTAGCTTTCAAATCATCCAACAAGGGAAATTGTCAAGGAAAACAACAAAAGGATTCATCTGGTTCTTGCAGCGCTTCCTGAGAACTGTATTGACGGCCACTCGCGTTTTTTCGTCGGCGTAAAATTTGCCATTGCCGCAAAGTGCTGCATAGATAAAGCTGTATAACATCAGACTCCCCGTGCTATTGAACTCGCCAACATATCCTTTGTCCAGTTTGTTACATGTATCGTCTTTTACGAGGCACATCTTCAAAGTTACGCTTCGATTTTCAAAAAAGCATACGCCTGTTCGTTTAAATCGCCCTGGCCCCCGCATACCACGTAAAAGGCATCGCAAGCCTCAGCGGCCTTTAGGTTAGTAATATGAACGGCATCGTTAGGCTGTCAAAATGACTCGAGCCATCGTGGATTCTCATCAGCATGCCACTTCCGTAGAATCTCGGGTTTTACGTGCGGTTCCTCGAATAACTTCAACGGTATTTTTACGCAGACAAATACTCCACTCGGAGTAAGCGATTGGAACCACCACTAGACATGAACTTGGCCGTCACCCGGTCGAAACTCCTCTCCGAAGTACCTGTCGTTCTTGATAAATAGCAGAGGGTGCATCTCCTCGAAACCTTGCAAATTTCCGTGCTCATCGAGCGTCACAGCTGCTGCGCTAACATCGTCCAGCCACACGCTACCCTTCTTAGCCAGGAAGAGCAGTAGATTACGCTTAAGTCCAAGCTAAAAATCATTGCTTCACTAAAAAGCTTGCGGTTTCTCTGACGGGGTTGATAAAAAGCAATTGGCGCTCCGCTGGTGCGCAGTAGTGATGGACAAATCGAAACAGCCAAGAAACGTGCACGCCATTCCACCGAGTCCACGGCGACGAAGCCTGTTAGGCGCAACAAGCCAATGCATACATCACAAGCTTCTCAATCCACGGTCGCGCTTTGCAGTGCTGTATAAAGCTGATTGTGCGATACTCACACTTATTATCAAACAGCAGCTTGACCCGTACGCGGTCACTTTCCCTGCGCCATGATAGTCGAGAGCGGATGCACCTTACATTGTGGCGGAGAAACGCGCCCTTGATGCCTCGCCGATGTAGCCTCCAGGCCACTCGCTAAAGGCGTGTGCATCAAGCAGCGTCTCAACAGGAACCTCTTCCGGCGTCCAAGCAGAGTTGAAGTGATATTGACCAATCGCCGTCCAGAATGACCCTTGGCCACCCAATCACAGAGCCCCATCACCCCTATTTCTGTCGCCCTCAATTGCTGAGACCGGCTCTGATCGACCACGTACTTGACCGAAATCATTCTCCGATTAGCCGCTCCAGCCCACCTGAAGCTCATTGAGTTAATCCGCCATGGGCTCCGCAAGTACTGGAGAACACCAGTCTCTGCTGCCTTCCTACTCTCCGTCTGTAGCTCGCGCGCGAGTTCTCGGCCAAGAGACGGCGCCGGCATGGCCTACTACGTTCGAAGAGGGTCTCGACGCTCGGTACGCACCTCCAAAGCATAGTTATAATGCGGTTAACTCATCTATTTCCCAGACTAACCTTTAAATCCGTGATTCTAGCATGGCATCACCCGTGGCGATGTCATTGACGCCTCGCCGCGTCAGTTCCTTCAACAGCAGCCCGTACACCGAGAGACATAGGCTCTTACAGCAACAGAGAGACGTGTCCTGGTCTCCAGGTAGCAGCGCCGGCGCCGCCACTCCCCAGGGCACTAGTAGCTTCAAGGACGCGGTCTTCAACGCCATCAACGTCCTATTGGGAGTAGGCGTGCTCTCCAGTCCCTTCTCGTTGCGATCCAGTGGCTGGCTCATCGGTGGACCGCTCTTCCTCTTCTTCACACTGGTAACCAACCATACAGCCAAGCTTTTGGGCCAATGTCTGGACTACCAAGAAGGAATGACCACATACCCAGACATCGGAGAAGCGGCCTTCGGTACCAGAGGCCGAGTCATCATTGGCGTCACTTTCTTCGCAGAATTATTCACTGCCTGCGCCATGTTCCTCGTGCTAAGTGAGTTGATATTTGCAATTATTGCAATTATTGTGGTACTAATTTTATTTATTTATTTTTGCAGTTGGAGATACATTGGCGGCGTTGATTCCGTCATTTACGGAGACGCAGTTGACAATTATGGCATTTCTGCTCATTATGCCATCCATGTGGACGACGCACATGTCCATGTTGTCGTATTTCAGCATTTTGGGCATCTTATCGTCATTTTTCTGCCTCTACGCGATTTTCTACGTGGGTTTTGCAATCGACACGAACGCTCCGGACTACACTATGGGCAGTTTGTTGCACCCACAGCCTGTACAGATGATTGGCGACTTGGATCGGATCCCATTGGCTATTGGCCTAACTATGGTGGCATTCGGAGGCCACTCGGTCTTCCCGTCCATTTGCAGCTCCATGGCGAACAAGGAAGACTACCCGCGTGTACTCAACCTCTCTTACTTTATTGTGGGAATTGTGTACGGCGCTATTGAACTGGCTGGTTATCTCATGTATGGAGTGGCTACTCAGAAGGAGATCACGCTCAACCTGATCGCGTCCTACCCCGGTGTTTTAACACAAATGGTAGTCTGGACGATCGCGTTGAACCCGATGAGTAAGATCGCTATTACGCTCCATCCTGTGGCATTGGCATTCGAGGAATTTCTACTTTCGCCGAGCCAGAAACGCGCTGCTGCGAGGAATAAACCGAGCAAGGGTTTGGTGTTCTACCGTGCTTTTATCCGCACTACACTGGGTATGGGAGCTCTGTGCTGTGCTCTATTCGTGCCGCACTTTGCGCGTGTTACGTCGTTTTTGGGCGCATTTTTCGCGATGCTGGTGTCGGTGTTCCTGCCGTGTATCTGCTACCTCAAGCTCTTCTCTCACCGCCTATCGAAGGGCGAGATCGCACTCAACGCTGGTCTGGCTGGACTCTCTATCATTCTGATGTTCTTGGGCACTCTCGCGTCGTTCTTGTCCCCCGCGGATTAAGTCTAGTAAGGCCAGCCGACTATCCGTGAGGTAATCGAAATATAGATATCAAGAAGATGCTGCTCACCTAGTGTGTGACCAGTAACTTCGTTATATATTCGGATAGTGGTTTGGTTACTGTCGTTTCATGTTGTTCAGTTCGTGCAGCAGACTCAAACGAGTTCCCGCTCCTAGTACTGTGCTTTCGTGTGTATGGAATGAGAGATGGCGATGCCGCTCAACGGCGGAGAGATAGATCGGTGCTGTCACTGCGTGATACTGACGAAACGGAAAAGATCAGTACCGCTGACCGTGACACTATCAAGCTGAAACTGGACAATCAATTAGCAGAATCGTGGCATACTCGATTGCAGTCGGGTAGGTTGTCAGCCTCAACTCCCACACATCGAAGAGCACGACCTGCTCCTGACATGGTGCATTCTTTGGACGAACTCACCGAGATTTCGAGTATTGCAGCTGTAGTCTCTTTACAGAGATGGTAAGATGACGGATTATCCCCTAATGCCGCTGTAACTAATATCAGGTTTTGATAATGCAGGTGGCGACGAAATAGTGCTGGTGGGCAACGCCTTGCTAAATTTCAGAAATTGTGTCGAAGGCATGTACTGGAGCTCGTTCATCGGCGACGTACGCTGCATGCTCGATCAAAACTCCATGCAATTGTACAGCAAATTGTTTTCTTAAGCGTTTTTACATTCAGCATTCTTCATGGCTACGAGCATGATCGACTCTATCGCCTCACACGAGCTGTAACTTGTAAGTGCCATACTATCAGTTAACTGAAAAATATTGTTTCTGAATGTTGATTGTGTAGCGCAGTATCTCGAGGCTCCGTTTATCTCGGCAACATCGGGAGCTTCTAAGACTTTCTTCGATGTCACCAGTGCTGATGATTTATTTGAGTGGTTAAAGGGGCCATTCCTTTCCGTCACTTACATGGATTCAACAATGAATAACCACATAATTGGTGGCATACGCATCGGCCAACTTCGTGTACACAGTTTCAATTGTTCGTCTCGAGTGAGTCCATTTTTTAGCATGGATAACGACACTTTTTACTGTCATGGTTCAAGCGATGGCGATTTTACATTAAACATCGAGACGAATGCTCCCATTCAAGCAGCTAATGGAGACCCCTATACATTCGAAGGACTCAATGACACTGACACTGACAGCGAGCGCTCTGCTTTCTTCTCAACAATGTCCGTCTCCAGTGCTCGATATTCCCTACCAGCGCCTGCGTATTCCATTGTACTTCCACGCTCGAATGAAGCCCAAGCCTCCAGTATTTTAGCAACACTCGAAAAGAACGGGTATATCGACGAGCAAACACGCGCTGTTATGCTGGATCTGGGTCTTTATAATGCAATGTTACGTCACGTCATATCGCTTCGGTTCTTACTGGAACTCCCTGCTTCTGGTGGAGCTATCGCCTCACTTAGCGCTGGTGTGGCTCCTGTCATGAGTAGCTTCTTGTTAGATGAGGATCATTGGATAATGTCGGTTTGCAACATCATCGTGATGCTGTTTTACGCCTATTTCTTTCTGGATGAGGTTCTAGCTCTCGCACATTCTCGAGCACAACAATGGCAGCATCAAGCAGTCTGGCAGAAATCAGCTATGAAGAAACCCAATACTCGCAGAACGAGGCTCAGCTCTCGTCGTCATGGTACAATTGCCAGGCTTTTTGGGTTATTTTGCTACGTCTGTACGTGGTTGTTGCGTTTATTAGCCCAGGTTAAAAGACCTACTGAGCTGCCTCTAGATTCGGACAAGTTTGTATCTTTAAGGCCGTATATTGAGACCTTCCGCGCTGCTCAACTTGCATTGGGTATTAGCGTCTGTATGGCATGGATTGAATTGTTACTGAAGTTACGAGTATCTCGACGTGTGGATTTATTAGTGCGTGCCGTGGAGTGCGCAGCGCCGCAGTTGATTGTATTGGCGTTTATGGTTGCTCTGGTTGCCATGGGGTACGCCAGTGCGTGTCTTCTTGTGCTAGGAGCGCAGTCACAACTCTTTCAAAGTCTACCGGAATCACTTCGTTCATTGCTGGCGATCCTTCTTCAAACTGGTACAACTGGAGCTTTGTCGCTTTTGGGTTACTCGTCGACGTCTTTAGAACAAGTTGGCCACGACGCTGCAGGCACTTCGACGTTGACCACGCTACTACTGGCTTGCTTTCTTCTGTTTAATGTATTTGTTGCGGCAAACCTGTTTCTCGTTGTCATTTACGAGGGATACTTAAAGGCAAACCTGGAAATCGAGGCAGATTTTCGATCGAGGAACATTTCTTGCACAAATGATGAAGACAGCATTGGCACTGCACCAATGCACCTCGATCTAGGACGTGAGATTGGTGTATACCATCGTGTATTGGCTGCGAAGTTAATCAGCCTTGTACCACGTAAATTGAGAAGAAAGAAGACAGTAAAGCAGAGTATGGTACTGCCTTCTAACACGCTTCGAGAGATGCCTCAGGAAGATGATAGTGATGAACAGTATCGAGGTAATTCTTCAATTAGACGTGATAAGCACTACGCTCAAGACTCGGCATATTCCAGTCCGCAGGTGAGTTCACGCAAGCGCCAACAAGGTCTTAGCTCATCAAGAGACAGCACAAGCCTGCTAGAAGGAATGGTGTTACAGTTAGCGTTGCAGAATGAAGCCTTGTTACGAGCGGTGAACGAGTTAAAGCAAGATGCTCAACACAGTGACCAAGGCACTAGTGACCACGACCAAATACGTCGAGGAGTTCCGAATCCGACTCGAGCACATAAGCCACGAAAGATATCGAGCCTTGTCACGATCCACGATACGTCAAATAACCAACTATTGTGAATAATCTAGAGTGTTTTAGCTTTGAAGCAGGAGGCTTTAAACCAAATCCTTGCTATCATCTTTCTTGTCTTCATGTTTCTTGGTTGATGAAGATCTGCTAAAACTTGAGAACGTGATCGAACGGCGCTTGGGCAGTGGATTACGTGGGATGGCTTCGCGTGTAGCTGCTGGTAATCCCACTTCAATGTCGTCCACACTGCGTCGTGTACGTCGTCGTGAGTGTCTGTTAAATCATTAAAAAAAAAAAAAAGGTTTAAAACACGTTCAACATGTATCAAACCGCAAGTACTCACCGACTCGACATGCGTCGACCAAGCAGCCCACTATCCTGCGATCGAGGGAACCCAAGACCACCTAGAATCTCCGATAGCCCCACAGTCGTGTACATATCCAGATAGTTGTCGATTGCCTGGCGATTCACATGCCCCGACGACTCATTTTCACTACGTCGGCCGTTGCTGTCGTCGTCCGATTCTTCCGTTGCACTTTCTTCGTTTAGCGCTTCCAGAATGGATGAGAGCAACTCTCGACCGGTACTCGTACTATCAGATCTGGATGTTTCAGTCTCCTCCACCTCAACAGCATCCGTAGATGCGCCTTCTGGAACGCGAGTTAAGCGTGAATCTGAGCTTTTAGGAGGTTCTAGTTTCGTATCCGACGAGGCTGTGAAGCTGAAACCTCGTTCCACTTTGCCCTTGGTAGATACCGTGGACGGTGCGTGTTTACGACGTGATAGAAGCACAACACCGAAGATACTGATACCGATTCCCAGTACGAACATGACAGCCTGTAAGACTGAAAACGTGCGGATCTCTTGGAAATAAATGACGCCACCGAGCACTCCGCTAATGACCCAATAGGCCTGATACACTGGAACCATCGACAGTGCGTCGTAGTGGACGAGTCCTCCATTTAGATATTTGATCTGAAGAACCAGACACACTGCCAGCGCCAGCGCAATGAGATACGTCTGATAATGCACGAAGCAACTGGCATCTCCGTTAAAAACGCCCTTGAGCAGCTCTGCGGTCGATTTGGCAAATAGAACCGACTGACCGCCTAACGTTCCTGCGAGACCAGCATACCCGACGAGACGGATTGTTGACCACATGGCTGGTGTCCCCACTTGAATAATTCGATGTCGTTTGCTCATTAAGCAAAACATATCGACGATTTTTATAGCTGCATAATGAGCAACGATAGTCAAGAACACGACACAGAAGTAGACGATAGTGAGTGGATCTCTGTAAAGTTGCATGAGCATGTCCAAGTTGTAGGACGGCGACGTGTGTGACGCAAAGACGACGGCGATTGTAGCACCCACAAAAATTACCAACGTCGAGACGATATCTTTCCTGCTCAATTTCTCCTTGTTGAAACATGGAGCGAGCATCATATTCCACACAAGAGTGAGAGCTGCTAACGGAGCCAATAAGCTCTGAGGTGCAAGGCCGAATGCCACAAAGTCCAGTACTGACCCCACCACACACAGGATAAAGCCTAACATCCACAGCGGCAATCGATACGCCGGCTTGGGCTCAGCCATCAGTTCGTTCTGCTTCAAAGCTTTCTTTTGCAAATTGATACCGACACTGGCCAGGAATGAAAATACCACAGCGATAGTGAACCCAATGACCCAAATGGCTTTTTCGGGGCCGTCATAGTCCGTATCGAAGCACTTTGCTTCGTCACTGATGCCTGTTACGGGACTGTCATCGTCTCCACAGGCTAAGGGTGTTAAGGTTGATGAAGTGGCGATGCAGTACGTCTCGATAGCCTCCGTACAGCTATCCAGACATAAAGTCTCAGGGGTCCCCATCTCGCACACATTGAAGACTGCCATGCACTGGGTCCGCTTCAAAGCCGTCTCGCAGCTGCTGCTTATGGTCGAGTCATTAACGATCTTCTCGTACTGCTCCTCGGCAGTAGCATCCTGAAAATATTTTAATTGTTATAAATAAGAAAATGTGCTGTAAGTAAAATAGTTATGCAGCGTTTTCTTACTTACCATGTCAGTCCATGAGCCTCCGGAGCGACAGGCCGAGTACGTGATGAAGGACGAGCAGAAAGTTAAGGCTGAAGCTGTGGGCACGTCACAAGACGAGCAGGTGGCTGAAGCAAGAGGAGAAAAGGCTGCGAGCAGCCACAACAGACGCGACATGATGCTGCAGAACTACGAGGACCGACCAGTGTGGGCGGTGGGCGACGGGGGAATGGAGCGAAGCCAGCCAAGCCACGGCGCCTCTAAAATTGGCTCTGGAAACGGCGATGGACTGGCGTCCATTATAGCTCGCGACTGACTCAGGTGTATATCCCAGATGGGGATAGAAACGGGGAGACATGATCTAGAAGTGTTAG
>NW_008649057.1:272395-278225 GCF_000247585.1 Phytophthora nicotianae INRA-310
TGTTTTGGTCTCCAACTCTTTTGTGGCAGCAAAGGTCTCAGGTAGTCGAACAGAGACACCAGAAACGCTTATTTCCTGATTCAGGTATTTGATAATCCTTGCAAGATTTATTACTTTTACGCTCTGATTTTTATTCAAGGTAGCATGTTATCATTATATAAAGTTGGTATATAAAGATCTATGCTTTCCTTACTGTATAGACTTTATAGTCAGGTATGAATATAAAAAGTTATCAACATCGACATGGCGTCATCATCCCAGCCTCCCATCGTGTTTGCCACACACCAACAGCTCACTCGCCAACATTCCGGCTCGTGGGCAGGCAGGATGCTCAAGCCGATGGGGAAGAAGCACGTGCTGGACGAGTGGCGCAGCGCTCCGCTAGGTGCGCCTAGTGGGCCGAAGCTGCCAGCGCACTTACGTCCCCTTCTGGTGCCCAACGGGGCCGCGTTGAGGCTGCAACTGCGCTATCAAAAGTACCAGGACAAAGTGCGCAAGCTGCTCAAGAAGACGGACGCGAGCCAGCAGCAGGAGCACGCAGCCAAAGCCTCAGGCCGCGTTGTAGCCACGTCGAGTATGGCATTAGCAGTGGCCCTCCAGGCCAAGGAGATCAGCGCAGAGCAGCCCAAGAGCGCACCTCTGCACCTGAAGTCTGAACAGATGGACAAGTGGACCTTGGAGCAGGACTGGACGACACTGCAAGAAGAAGCGCCCTTAATACAGGACTGTGACGACGACAAAAGTGATTGTACACGGCAACACGGCTTCGTCAACGTGATGGAGCCGACGTGGCTGCTGTCGTCTATTGACCAGCGTTGCGCCGAGACAGCGAGCTCACTGATAACGCAGAGCTCCACCAAGGCTCAGCCAAGTCTGGCACGACAGCTAGCCGACGTGAGATTAGCTGTACTGGATTTACTCTTCATCTGTCGCTCTGGAGTTGATGTGAACTTACGTGGAAGACCTCCATCATCAGTGGACATACACCACCGAAATCTCATTGAGAGGGTGGAAACCTCGAACCCAACGGAGCTGAAACGTGTAACTCAGATCTTTGAGAGCTTAAAGTCCGACATGTTCATGCCTGCTGTGCGTTGTCTGGGCTGGCTGCTCACTAAGACGTGGCGACTGCTATTCAACGGACTCCACGTGGACTTGGAGTCTCTCCATCATGTTCGTCGTGTACTGGAAGCGTCTGAAGGAGACGTGAGCGTCGTATTCGCACCTACACACAAGAGTCACTTGGACTATTTGATCATCAGCTATTTGTGCTTCGCTTACGGCATTCCTTTGCCTCGTATCGCAGCTGGTAACAACTTGGATTTACCATTGGTGGGCTCCTTTTTACGTGCGAACGGCAGCTTCTTCATCCGTCGGTCGTTCAAGAACGATAATCTCTATAAGGAGGTGTTGGAACAATACGTACACGAGCTACTGGAGGATGGGAACCCTGTGGAAGTCTTTATTGAGGGTGGACGATCACGTCATGGACGAGTGTGTAAACCCCGCTTAGGGTTTATGTCGATGTTCCTTAACTACGTTAAGGGAGCGTCCGATGACGCTAATAAGGAGAAGAAGACGGTCCTGGTCGTCCCTATCTCGCTGGATTATGACAAAGTGTACGAGGTCGATGGATACGCCAACCAGCTGCTTGGTAAGCCCAAGGAGAAGGAGAGTCTGGCTGTTTTGTTTCGGTCTGTATGGGACCTCTTCTTCTTACGTCTTGGCCACTCGTACGTGCGCTTTGGAGAGCCTGTACCTCTTACAGAGACGTCGTCACTTGAGACTTCCTCGGACCTAGTAGCCCAGCGCATGCAGACCTCTGGAACAATTACGTCGACTGCGATAATAGCTGCGCTACTCATGTGGAAACGCGCATATGTGACGCAAGAAATGCTGGAGACTCGCACTGTGTGGCTCGTAGAGGAGCTGGAGAAACGTGGAGCCACTGTAGCTCACGTGGAGAATGATGATATCACTGCTCACGCTCTGTCAATCCTGAATGTGGAGACGAGAGCTAATGACATTGTGACGCCTCACTTGCAGTACCCAGTGCGAGCTCTGGAGTTGGGCTTCTATCGTAACCATTTGCTCCATATTTTCCTACCTGAGATGGCAGTGATTGGCGCTGTGGATGCTGCGTTACGTCAGCGTTCTAAATGTTACGAAAGTTACACAACCCACAAAGTGGATGTCTGGGTAATCAAGCAACAAGCACAGAAGATCTGGAACTTTTTACGTCACATTTGTCGACACAAACCTATTGACGTTGACGCTCGTGTGGACCAGTTCTTTGCTGAAGCTTCGGAGTGTAAAGTGGACGAGTCTTCGGGCACAGTGACGGTGGATGTGACCAACTGGAACATTTCGAAGTTGATGAGCTTCGTGTTGTCTTTAAACTGGTCCTTCATGGACTCGTTGTGGCTCACAACGCAGGGACTCTGGAGTCTTCTTGAGGACGATATTGAACACACAGAACGCGATCTTGTGCGTCGCGTGCAGGTTCTAGCGAAGGAATTGTTCCTGCGGCAACAGCTGCGTCACGCTGAAGCTTTGTGTAGTGAGAGTATTAAACAGTCTTTGGACTTCTTGGTGGAGAGTGGAGTGGTGCGTTTCGAGCGCTCACAAGATGGCAAGTCGAGGCTGTTGCGTCTCTGTGCAAACGTACGCGACCTTGAGGATCTCACGAGTGAGGTAAATGCACGTCGGAAACCTCGCTCATTCTTGTGGCGTGAGGACGAGCTGCCACGTAACTTGACACGAGAGGAAGCACTGGAACTCATGGAAGGAGCGCAAGGCTCCCGTAGCATCTACGCTAAGTGGATGGCGCCACCGACCACGGCCTAAGTTAATCGTAATATTGCGTAGACAACAAGAAAGTTGAAATGTTACGTTTTGTTTACGACCACCTAGAAAGCGATGTAGCCATCTAATCCCTGTCTAAGGTGATAGGAGTTCAAACGTGCGGCTGGTGGATATGTTGCTGCTCCGCTTGCATTCTTCCGCTGCTCTACGTGCGTCTAGGGTTCTTCCTCCGTTGCTACAGCGCAGTGTGCCACATACTGGGTCTTGTGTATCGTTCAGTACTAGTCAAAGTGCCAGTGACGGCTCCCAGCCACCTGTACACGTCCCCGTATTGCTACAGGAGACTGTTGCTGCCTTATCTCGGAATGTTTCCGACGATTCCAAGCCGCATTACTTCGTGGACGGCACTGCAGGCTTTGGAGGCCACTCGAGAGCCATTTTGCAACGCTTTCCTGAAGCTAAACTGCTCTGTATTGACCGCGACCCCGAAGTTTTGAGCATCGCAAAAGCCAATTTGGCCGAATTCCATGGCCGCGTAATCTTCCAGAACGGATCGTACGCTGAGTTGGCAAAACATTTGGAAGCTGCTGAGTTCCCGGATGAAGTGGACGGGATTCTCGTTGATTTCGGGGCCAATAGCTTCCATTTTGACGCTGCGAGACGTGGCTTTAGTGTGCTGAATGACGGACCATTGGACATGAGGTTTAACCAGCGAGATTCTACTCTACCGACCGCAGCAGATGCAGTGAACACGCTGTCAGAAGTGCAGCTCACGAAGATCTTCAGAGATTACGGAGAGGAAAGACTAGCAAAGGAGTTTGCCAAGGCCATAGTGAGGGAACGAGAGGAGAGAGGCAAAGTGTTCGAGACCACGAGAGATCTACGTGAATGTATTGAACGTATCGCGAATATGTGGAAATCGGGAGACAAAACGAAGAAGAAGAAGAAGAGCAAACGCGCTAGTAAATTGGGCAGTACACACCCCGCCACGCGTTGCTTCCAGGCTCTGCGGATTTATGTGAACGACGAGCTTTACCACGTTGACAATGGCGTGAAGCAGCTCGTGAACCATTTAGCGCCGCATGGACGACTCGGTAAGCATGCAACTGACGTTGTTGGTGTATTGTGTTAACCACTAACGATGTGCTTGGATGGTAGTGACCATCGCGTTCCATTCATTGGAAGATCGACCGATTAAGGACTTTTTCCGCGATCTAGTACGCTCTAAATTCTAGAAATGGACATGTTGTATATTTTCTAACCTTCGTTTTACAGGACATGAAGGGTAGAATTGGAGACGATGAAGAGGATGAGTGGGAATATGAAGATATTGATGAAGAAGATGAAGACGAAGAGATCATCGATCCATTAAAGAACAAGCGCTTCCGCCTCCCACGTCGTAAAGCCACCAAAGCTACAGATGAAGAGATCGCAATCAACTCACGCTCCCGTAGTGCACGTCTACGCTGTATCGAGCGCATTCTTTAATCAAAAACACAAAGACCATCTTGTTGTCAACAGACCAATGCGTTACTTTGGCTGTTAAGCCACTCGGTCCATACTCATACTCACAGATCCTTCCTCATCGGACCTGAAGACAACGCAATCTGGTTTTTGAACTCTTCCAGATTATAAATGCGACGCCAGTCCACCGGTCGCTGTCCTGGTAGCCCCAAAAAGTCGACAATGTTGTTTACAACACCTCGAGAATACGCACGATCGAGATTTTCGTTCTTGACGACCTCGTTCGTCGTGAGAGCCGCACACATGAGGTAAACGTGGAAGAACAACATGTAC
Source organism: Phytophthora nicotianae INRA-310 (assembly GCF_000247585.1). Lineage (NCBI taxonomy): Eukaryota > Oomycota > Peronosporomycetes > Peronosporales > Peronosporaceae > Phytophthora > Phytophthora nicotianae. The sequence goes on from NW_008649057.1 coordinate 276,998, forward strand.
GCGATCCACGCGATCTGCACGACGTCCAGCAACATGACGCAGAACAAAAATGGCTGGAAATGAGCCACACTCCAAATCCAGTCGAACAATCCGGGAGTACCGACAGCTGCAACATTTTCACCCGAAAGAAAAGCCCACAACGATGTGTTCCACTTCCAATATTGCCAGTGAACAGTAAAGTCCGCCACAAGTTTCGGTTGAGCACGAGCAAAACGCCAACACGCGATAAGTTCCAAACTAATTGACAATACGGCCGAGAAGAGGAATCCCAGGAAAGCTGCATGGTTGCGCGCACCAATGGCGTTCACTACAAAGGGGCAGTAGTGGTCGAACTTGGCGATACAAGAGTTTGTTTCTGCGCAGTGTTTCCCACGTAGCGGTCTCTTGTGTAAACATGTAAGACACAACTTAGTCGCGCTGGGTAACTTGGATTCGACGAGATAACGAATGTTCTAAGAGGAATGGTAATCAGTTATTGTGTCTTTTGAAGTGTAGAGCAGCTTAACGTACATGAAGCTTCTCGTCGTATGATGTGAACACCTCGCCCGGGTCGGATGTGGCTGTTTTAAACAATGTGACACCGATCATAGTGCAGGATACTGCTGTAATGGCACAAAAAGTAGTACTGCAGTAACCACAGAATCGAGGAAAACTGCCAACAAGATACACGATGGACGCGACGTTGACTCCGAACATAAGCGATGCCGCCTTCCTCTTGTCACCGTAGGAGCCTCGCTGAACCAGTTTAAGTAGCAGCATTGCAGCAGCCAATAAGATGGAGAGCGACAGTATGATGTAGAGCGCTCCATTCACCGTCATGATCACGTAGCACGCGAGAGGAAACACCAGCCATGGAACGAAAAACGCGAGCTTGTACACGTTGTCTTCCAGAGTTTGTTTCTAAACATTAGGATCATGAGTTTAAAAAATTGTAGATATAATTCACCTGTGTCTGCATTAAACACGTACCGGAATCGACGTAATTCGAGCAAGATTTTGCAGCTGCTCGTCCTCAGTTAGGAGATGACGCACCGTTGAGTCCGGACGTAGACGAACTCGCGCAATGCCTAAGGCAGTGAGTCCTTCCTTGTTTACTATAGTCGTCTCAGCCCTCACGTCAAGCAGCATCCGCACAGCCATAGGAATGTTGTTCATGACTGCGTGATGGAGAGCTGTCAGCAGATAAAAATCACAATAATTAGACAGGATACTCTAGTAAAACTAAAAT